>NC_141873.1:123532583-123685756 GCF_056163025.1 Triticum urartu
CGCAGTGAGGCCCCGACCTCCTCTCTTTCCCCTCCATCGTCGGCGTCGTCCGCGCGCACGCACGCGCGCTCACCGCCGAGCCCCGCCCGCTGCCTGCAGCCACTCCCTCCCCTGACCAGCGCTCGACGCGACCGGGTCGTGCCGTGGCCATGCTTGGCCCCTGCGCGCACGCGCTCGCCGCCCGCGCGTGTCTGCACGCCCGCCTCGCTCCCGCGTCCCCCTGCTCCGCGCTTGCCTGTGGCCGGCGGCTTCCCCCTTCGATCTGGGCGTACGCCGGCTCGGGCTGGGCGCCAACGCCCGTGCGCTCTGCCCGCATCCCGCTCCGGCCATGGACACGCCGTGGCCACCGGCCTCTTCTTCCTTCGCCTGGCGCCGTCCACCGCTGGCCCGCGCCCTACCTCGCCCTCCCACGCGCGCCATGGAATGCCCCTGTCGCTGGAGCCGCAGCCTCCATCGACCGCCGCCACCACTCTCCGACGGCGCCGCCCTTCGCCGGCGCCGTTCGCTGCCGGCTCCCCCTCGCTCCACCTACCGCGGCCGACGCCACAATGGCCGCGCCCGCTGGAGCCCCGTTCCAGCCTCGCCCGCGCCCGTTAAGCCCCCAGGGGCCTATGACAAGGGGGCCCCATCCCCAGAACTTTTTTTAAAAAAAAAGAGAATTAAAAAATATAATAATAATAAAAATAATTAATTAATTAATTAAGGAATTAATTAAGTTAATTAATCATAATTAGATTAACCTAACTAACTAATTAGTTTAATTAAACAGTAGTTAGTTTAGTTAAACACTTATTAGGCTAAACAGTCAATGACCAGTGGGTCCCACACGTCAGTTGACCAGTCAACACCTCTGTTGACTGCTGACGTCATGCTGACGTCATGATGACGTCAGCAAGCACTGTTCTGGATAATGTTGTATTAAAATAATTAAATAAATCCTGAAAATGATTTAAATCTTTTAAAATCAATATAAAATAAACCGTAGCCCGGATGGAAAGACCTTGTACATGAAAGTTGCTCAGAACGATGAGACGAATTTGAATACGCAGCCCGTTTATCCGCCACGCATCCCTAGCATAGCGAACACGCAACTTTCCCCCTCTATTTCACCTGTCCGAAAATGCAAAACACCGGGGATACTTTCCCGGATGTTTCCCCCCTTCACCGGTATCACCTCATACCGCGATAGGGCACCCCTAGCACCGCTACTTGTCATGTCATGCATCGCTATGCATCTGTTTGCTTAAATATTTATTGTTTCTCCCCCTCTTCTCTCGCTAGACACCAAGACCGACGCCGCTGCTACCCAGTATGACTACGAAGTTGACGATCCCTCTCTCTTGCCAGAGCAACCAGGCAAGCCCCCCCTTTGATCACCAGATATCGCCTACTCTTCTCTATACTGCTTGCATTAGAGTAGCGTAGCATGTTACTGCTTCCCGTTAATCCTAAACTGATGCATAGCCTGTCCTTGCTACTACTGTTGTTACCTTTACCTGCAATCCTAATGCTTAGTATAGGATGCTAGTTTATCATCAGTGGCCCTACATCCTTGTCCGTCTACCATGCTATACTATCGGGCCGTGATCACTCGGGAGTTGATCACGGGTATATACTATACTTTATACATGATACATGTGGTGACTAAAGACGGGTCGGCTTGAGGAGCACCCGCGAGTGGATCTTTGAGGCGGAGCGACAGGGCAGGTTCCGACCACCTAGGAGAGAGGTGGGCCTGGCCCTGGTCGACGCTCGCGGATACTTAACACGCTTAACGAGATCTGGGTATTTGATCTGAGTCTGGCCTTTTGGTCTATACGCACTAACCATCTACGCGGGAGTAGTTATGGGTATCCCGGCGTCGTGGTATCAGCCGAAGCCTTCGTGACGTCAGCGACTGAGTGGCGCGCGCCGGATTGGACTGGAAGGCCACTAGGCTAGGTCTGCTTTCGGCCGCGTTCGCAACGTGCAGGTGTGCTAAGGGCGATGGGCCCAGACCCCTGGGCGCTTAGGTTTAGACCGGCGTGCTGACCTCTCTGTTGGTCTAGGTGGGGCTGCGACGTGTTGATCTTCCGAGGCCGGGCATGACCCAGGAAAGTGTGTCCGGCCAAATGGGATCGAGCGTGTTGGGGTATGTGGTGCACCCCTGCAGGGAAGTTAATCTATTCGAATAGCCGTGATCTTCGGTAACAGGACGATTTGGAGTTGTACCTTGACCTTATGACAACTAGAACCGGATACTTAATAAAACACACCCTTCCAAGTGCCAGATACAACCAGTGATCGCTCTCTCACAGGGCGACGAGGGGAGGATCATCGGTTAGGATTATGCTATACGATGCTACTTGGAGGACTTCAGTCTACTCTCCTCTACATGCTGCAAGACGGAGGCTGCCAGAAGCGTAGTCTTCGAAAGGATTAGCTATCCCCCCCTTATTCCGGCTTTCTGCAGTTCAGTCCACATATGATAGCCTTATTCCAGTTGATACCAATGCATACATATGTAGTGTAGCTCCTTGCTTGCAAGTACTTTGGATGAGTACTCACGGTTGCTTTCTCCCTCTTTTCCCCCCTATCCCTTCTACCTGGTTGTCGCAACCAGATGTTGGAGCCCAGGAGCCAGACGCCACCGTCGACGACGACCCCTACTACACCGGAGGTGCCTACTACTACGTGATGCCCGCTGACGACGACCAGGAGTAGTTAGGAGGATCCCAGGCAGGAGGCCTGCGCCTCTTTCGATCTGTATCCCAGTTTGTGCTAGCCTTCTTAAGGCAAACTTGTTTAACTTATGTCTGTACTCAGATATTGTTGCTTCCGCTGACTCGTCTATGATCGAGCTCTTGTATTCGAGCCCTCGAGGCCCCTGGCTTGTAATATGATGCTTGTATGACTTATTTTATTTGTAGAGTTGTGTTGTGATATCTTCCCGTGAGTCCCTGATCTTGATCGTACACGTTTGCGTGTATGATTAGTGTACGATTAAATCGGGGGCGTCACATCGGGATACTTACCGGTGATGACCGTAGTTTGAGGAGTTCATGTATTTACAACATGTTAATGCTTTGTTCCGGTTCTCTATTAAAAGGAGGCCTTAATATCCCTTAGTTTCCGTAAGGACCCCGATGCCACGGGAGGGTAGGACAAAAGATGTTATGCAAGTTCTTTTCCATAAGAACATATGACTATATTCGGAATACATGCCTACATTACATTGATGAACTGGAGCTAGTTCTGTGTCACCCTAGGTTATGACTGTTACATGATGAACCGCATCCGGCATAATTCTCCATCACCGATCCATTGCCTACGAGCTTTCCATATATTGCTCTTCGCTTATTTACTTTCCCGTTGCTATTGCTATCATCACTACAAAATACCAAAAACATTACTTTTACTATTGTTACCTTTTGCTACTGTTACCACTACTATCATCTTACTTTGCTACTAAATACTTTGCTGCAGATACTAAGTTTCCAGGTGTGGTTGAATTGACAACTCAGCTGCTAATACTTGAGAATATTCTTTGGCTCCCCTTGTGTCGAATCAATAAATTTGGGTTGAATACTTTACCCTCGAAAACTGTTGTGATCCCCTATACTTGTGGGTTATCAAGACTATTTTCTGGTGTCATTACCGGGGAGCATAGCTCTATTCTTTGAGTCACTTGAGATTTATATCTTCTTATCATTATGAAGAACTTGAAAGGTCCAAGAACCAAGATTTATCCCTCAACTACGAGGGGAGGTAAGGAACTGCCATCTAGCTCTGCACTTGATTCACCTTCTGTTTTGAGTAAGCTTGTGACACCTAAACCTGCTTCTGCTATTCGTTCTGATATGTCGCATGTTATTGATGATGCCACTTCTGCTATACATGATACTTATGATGAGACTACTTCTATGCTTGATACTACTGTGCCACTTGGTGAATTTCTTGATGAACAACTTGCTAGGGCTAGAGAGATTGAAAATATTGAATCTGATAATACTGATGAAATTGATGATGAAGACTTGCATGTTATTCCTGAGGGTTATGTTTTTGATAAAGAAGCTTCTTTAGCTATTTTAGCTTGCAAAGATAGACACGAACTTAAGAGGTTATTAGCTAAATGGAATAAGCAATCTCTAAATGCTAGGATGAAACCTGACCCTGCTTTTGCCACTTCACCTATCTGTGTTACTGATAAGGATTATGAATTCTCTGTTGATCCTGATATAATTACTTTGGTTGAATCTGATCCTTTTCATGGCTATGAATCTGAAACTGTTGTGGCACATCTTACTAAATTAAATGATATAGCCACCCTGTTCACTACTAATGAGAGAACTCGTTACTTTTATATCCGTAAATTATTTCCGTTCTCATTAAAGGGTGATGCTAAGATATGGTTTAATTCTCTTGATCCTGGTTGTGTGCGTAGTCCCCAGGATATAATTTATTACTTCTCTGCTAAATATTTCCCTGCTCATAAGAAACAAGCTGCTTTAAGGGATATATATAATTTTGTGCAAATTGAAGAAGAGAGTCTCCCACAAGCTTGGGGAGGCTTCTCCAATTACTTAATGCTTTGCCTGATCATCCTCTTAAGAAAAATGAAATACTTGATATCTTTTATAATGGACTAACCGATGCCTCCAGAGATTACCTGGATAGTTATGCTGGTTCTGTTTTCAGGGAAAGAACACCGGATGAAGCTAAAATTCTATTGAATAATATGTTGACAAATGAAAATAATTGGACACCTCCGGAGCCAATTCCTAAACCAACTCCGAAGAAGAGGGGTATCCTATTTCTCAGTCCTAAAGATATGCAAGAGGCAAAGAAATCTATGAAAGAAAAAGGTATTAAAGCTGAAGATGTTAAGAATTTACCTCCTATTGAAGAAATACATGGTCTTAATTTACCGCTTGTTGAAGAAACATATGATCTTAATCCATTACCTATTTAATAAACTCATGGTCTTGATAACCCGACACAGGTAGTAAAGGTAAATTCTCTCTATAGATTTGATGAAGGTGACATCCCTCGTTATAAGTCTGCTAGCCAATGCTTAGATGAGTTTGATAATTTCATTGTTAAACAAGAAAACTTTAACGCTTATTTTGGTAGACAATTAAAATACAATTCAAATATGCTTGAACACTTGGGTGATTATATGGCTAATGTCAAATGTGAACTTAAACTTATTAGTAAACATGCTTCTATGGTTACCACTCAAGTAGAACAAGTACTTGAAGCTCAAAATGATTTGCTCAATAATTGAATAGTAAGAATAATGATAATGATGTTAGAGTTATGACTAGAGGTGGTAGAATGACTCAGGAACCTTTGTATCTTGAAGGCCACCCTAAGAGAATTGAGCAAGATTCTCACAGAAATAATGTAGATGCACCTAGTCCTTCTAATAGGAAGAAAAAGAAAAATGATAGGACTTGGCATGCTTCTAGTGAACCTATTACTGAAACACCTGAGAATCCAAATGATATTTCCATTTCAGATGCTGAAACACAATCTGGTAATGAACGTGAAACTAGTGATAATGTTAATAAAAATGTTCATGATGATGCTCAACCTAGTAATGATAATGATATAGAAATTGAACCTGTTGTTGATCTTGATAACCCACAATCAAAGAATCAATGTTATGATAAGAAAGACTTTGTTGCTAGGAAACATGGTAAAGAAAGAGAGCCTTGGGTTCAGAAACCCATGCCTTTTCCTCCCAAACCATCCAAGAAAAAAGGATGATGAGGATTTTGAGCACTTTGCTGAAATGATTAGACCTATCTTTTTGCACATGCGATTAACTGATATGCTTAAAATGAATCCTTATGCTAAGTACATGAAAGATATTGTTACTAATAAAAGAAAGATACTGGAAGCTGAAATTTCCACCATGCTTGATAATTATACGTTTAAGGGTGGAATACCAAAGAAACTTGGAGATCCAGGAGTACCCACTATACCATGCTCCATTAAAAGAAACTATGTTAAAACTGCTTTATGTGATCTTGGAGCCGGTGTTAGTGTTATGCCTCTCTTTTTATATCGTAGACTTGATTTGAATAAGTTGACACCTACTAAAATATCTTTGCAAATGGCTGATTAATCAACTTCTATACCTGTCGGTATTTGTGAGGATGTGCCTGTTGTAGTTGCAAATGTTACTATTTTAACGGACTTTGTTATTCTTGATATTCCCGAGGACGATAGTATGTCTATTATTCTTGGAAGACCCTTTTTGAATACTGCAGGGGCTGTTATTGATTGCACTAAAGGCAATGTCACTTTTCATGTTAATGGTAATGAGCACATGCTACACTTTCCGAGGAAACAACCTCAAGTTCATAGTATCAACTCTATTGGAAAATGTCCATC
This sequence comes from Triticum urartu, assembly GCF_056163025.1. Lineage (NCBI taxonomy): Eukaryota > Viridiplantae > Streptophyta > Magnoliopsida > Poales > Poaceae > Triticum > Triticum urartu. The sequence goes on from NC_141873.1 coordinate 123,538,965, forward strand.
GATTATATTTGGAAGTTTTGAATTTCCTCTTCCTACTGTCAAGAAGAAATATGATATTCTTTTTATTGGGGATGTGCATATCCCCGTTGAGGTAACATAGTGTTATTCGAAATTTCTCCGGTTCCATGTTATTCAGAATGAGTTCGTTAAAAAGACCTGATCAACCTTGTTAGTGGATTCCTTTTGATGAGCATGATATGGATGAAACTAGAAGGCACAACCTTCTGTACCCCACTTTTACTTTCTGTTATTTATATTAAATAAAATAAAAATAGTATTTTTTTCTGTCTGTTATCTGATTATCCGTGCAATATAAAAATACCCCGAAAATAAAAGTTCTCCAAATGCCCTGAAATTTAAATATGATTTTTTTCTGAAATATTTGGGAATATTTGGCACTGAGAACACAGTGAGGGGTCAACCACCTGCCCACGAGGGTGGAGGGCGCGCCCTACCCCCCTGGGCGCGCCCCCTGCCTCGTGGGCCCATGGTGGCCCTCCTCCACTTATCCTTTCACCCACACACTCCTTCTTCCTCCCCCAAACACGAATAACCAGCTCAAACCCGAGTCCAAGCTCGTTTTGCTGCCATTTTCGATCTCCTTGCTCAAAGCACCTCTCACAAAACTGCTTGGGGAGATTGTTCCTTGGTATGTGACTCCTACATTGGTCCAATTAGTTTTTGTTCTAGTGCTTTATTCATTGCAAATTTTTGCTGCTTAGGTGACCCTGTTCTTGAGCTTGCATGTCAAATTTATATGGTCAAAAGTAGTTTTGATGCATGATATAGGCCCTAGGCGCTTGTAGGCGTAGTTACTACCAATATTATTGAGTTTGGTTTACTTTTATTTTGAAGTTACTAAAAATTTCATAACTTTTCAGAAAATGATGAAGAGACTCTTGAGGGGCTCATCGAGCCGAAGCTCGAAGGAAAAGGCACCGAAGCCTAAGTATAAGCTGCCTCACACCGCGGAGGTTCGGTCGTGTGAATGGCCTTCCGATGATTTCTTGAGAGCAGCCGGGATTTATGAAGATTTTCATGAATTGGCTAAGAATGCAGGCCTCACCGCTTTCCTCCACAACCAACGCGATCAGTATCTCTTACTCACAAATATCTTTGTGCAAAACTTTCATTTCCATTCTAGGAGCTCACCACCTACGATGGAGTTTCATTTATATGATGAGCATAAGGAGATGTCACTTTATGATTTTTGTCGGGTTTGTTTAGTCCCTTTAGAGGGCAAGACAGAGGAACCACATCGTGGGGATGTGGATGGGTTTATTGATACTATCACTGTAGGGGAAACAAGGAAGGTTTCCGATGCACGAATCACTAGCATACATTTTACTGTTTTATGCTATTTTGCATTATTTGCTAGTCATTGTTTAATTGGTCGCGGAAACTATGGAAACCTTAGTGTCCCTGATATTATTATTTTGCTCCACGGTTTATATGGTGATAACTCTGTTAGTATGGGCGGCATTATTGCTAAACGGTTAAGTCTGAACCATACCAAGGGCCCTGTTGGGGATATGATTACTGGAGGTAAACCGGCTAGGAGTGGCCGGGTTAGCTCCACGAGGATAGAAGCCCATGAAGACGTGAAGGTGGTGGCGCTTTACGAAGGCCCAAAGGAGGGTTAAAGCATGTAGATGTAAACCGACGCTGTCATGTAACTTGTATTGTAAGTTAGAGGAATAGAGACCGAACCAGACACATTTATGATCTAGCCTCGGGACTCTATAAACCGGCGGGTGTCGACCTATGTATATAAAGGGACGACCCGGCCGTGGTTTGAGGACGAGAAACAACAACTCGAGAGCCAGGCAAAGCGGATTCACTCCCTGGTCATCGAAACCCTAGCAATACCAATCACAACTAGACGTAGGCTTTTACCTTCATCGAAGGGGCCAAACTCGTATAAAACCTCTCGTGTCCCCTTGTCCGGTTTAACCCCTTTAAGCTAACCCGTAGCGATGCCTCCACGACTAAGTCCTTTCACGAGGACATCTGCCGTGACAAACCCACGACAGTTGGCGCCCACCGTGGGGCTATCGCACGATGGCTTCGAGTTCTTGAAGGGCAGCTTTGATGGACTCAAGGGGTATGCTGTGGGCCAGATGACAAAAAGTCGTCGTGGCAAGCTCTACATCGACGACGCAGGATGGGGTCCCGAGGCCGGTTCAATTGAATACGGGTACCGGGTCCCCTTTGGTGGGATTCACGTCTTCATCGGCAAGATCGGCGAACCGGGCCCTGAGCCGGACACCTGCACCGACAACATCGAGACGGCTCAGCGCACAAGCCCTTCCCCGGTTCAGCCCGCAGCAAGGCATGTTTTTGTAGGTGTTATCCATGGAGCGGAATATGAGGATGGACCGGCATCTGATGGAGAACCCGTTGTCTGCTCCGATGATGAGTCTTCAACTGGAGAGACCAAATCGCTGTATCAGTTGTAGGACGGACGGATTAGCGGAGGGTCCGATGGCAATAGTATTCCGGACCCCCTCGATCTGCCAAACCGGGTCGCTATCTTCATGGCCGATACACAATCAGCACACCACTCATCAACCACCGCGACAATGCTCTCCGGTTCGGCGACAGCAACGCCGACGGGAGCAGGGGGCTCTGCGCCGCCTCCGGCTCAAGTTCTGTCTGATTTGTTCGACACTTTGGCAACATTGATGGCCACGGAGGTGGACGCAGCAGCCCGGGACCAGCACAATGCGGAGATTGCAAAGGTGAAAGATCAGATAACTCAGGCTAAAGCGGACCTAGCAGCAGAGAACACTAGGGTGGCTACGGAACGGGCCGAGTTGGAAGCTCAGGCCTACCAGCTTAGGCTGGATCAGAATGCCTCAGAGGAAGTCATGAGAAGAAGATACCGGTCGCATCTCCCACCGGGTTATGAGCCAAGAAATCTCTTCAATACGCCAGGAGCAGGAACTAGTCGCCAGCCAGTGTTAAACCGGGCGGAGGCGCCGGGGACAGGAGCGCTGGTTCAGCCATGCACGATGGACCCGCCTCGTCAAGGCAACATTGTGCCAGAGTATATTCCGATGCCCCGGGGGCATTACTCCAACCTGTTGGACAACATTGTGGCTGCCGCTTCACGATTGGCAGCTCTCCCAACCGACAGCGAGTCACCGGTTGCGATTGAGGCACGACGGGCCAGAGAGCTCACCGGCTGCCCAATTACACCACCGATTTGCAACCAGAGTCATGGGTTGAAAGTTATGAGATGGCAATGGATATGTTGGATGTGGATGAAGCGGTGTGTGCAAAATATTTTACCATGATGTTGGAGGGGACAACTCGTACTTGGTTAAAGAGCCTACCAGTTAACTTCGTCGGGTCATGGGCCAAGTTAAAACACCAGTTTATCCAGAATTTTAAGGATACTTGTAAGCAGCCTATGTCGATTGTGGACCTGGCCGCTTGTGTCTACGAGGATGGGGAGTCTACAATCCATTGGGTGAGGCGGGTCTCAGCTATTCTACACTCGTCGGATCGCATCAATGCAGATACTGCAGTGTTAACGTTGGAGGGCAATTGCCGGTTTCTGCCGCTAAAACAGAAGTTAGGAAGGCTCAAACGTCACTGCAATGATATGTCAACGCTTATGGCCGCTTTGGTTAAATATGCCGATTCAGATAATACCAAATACCCTGACTCAGAGGAGGACAAACCGGGGAAAGGGAAAAAGAACGGCAACACCAAGGGACAGCAGCATAACCCGGCAAGTCATGGGAATAATGGTAAGCGCAAGGCCGACAATAGTTTGGACTTTGTGGCTAACACCAATTCTCAGGATAACGGTCAGCGTCTTAAGGGCAAACAACCCCAGAGGGGTGGAGGTTCGGGCCCCAATCTGGAGCGCCAGTTAAATCAACCTTGTCCAAATCATGGATCAAAGGAGAAGCCAGCGTCACATCTTTGGAAGGACTGTTATATCATGTGGGAGTTTAAGAACTCCAACATGTTTCAATACGACAATGGCCCGCCCGGCGGTTCAGGAGGTGGTTTTCATGGGTCGGGTTATGGAGGTGGTAGCTCCGGTTCAGGATTTCAAGGCAATCAAACCGGCCATAACAATCAGGGGAACTAGGGCAACCAGGGAGGTTATAACCATCAGGGGAATCAGCAGCAGCACTCGGGTTATCGGAGCAATCCGAAGAAGTTAAATAGTGGGCAGTACCATGTCTTCACCACTAGCCTGTGCAAGCGTGATCAGAAGCTTCACAAGAGGGCCGTGCACTCTGTTGAACCGGTTGTGCCTCAGTATTTGCGCTAGTCTGAGCAACCCATTTTATGTAGTAGAGAGGATCACCCACCCCGGGTTGACAATCTGGGTCATCTGGCCTTAGTGGTGGCACCTCAAGTTGGGGGGTACAAGTTCACCAAGGTGCTCATGGATGGGGGAAGCGGTATCAATATTCTCTACTATGATACCCTTCGCCGTATGGGGTTAACAGATAAGAATCTTAAATCGCCGAACACCGTTTTTCATGGTGTGGTACCCGGTAAATATGCATATCCGGTGGGCAAGATAGCCATAGAGGTGGCTGAAAGTGCAACTATCCCTAGGTGGTTTTGGTAATTCCTAACAACATATAGTTCATTGAGCTAAAGCTATTTCAAGACTAATATTTCAGGAAAGCTCAATGATTGGCATGGCATGGATGAGAAAAGTGGACCCCTCAAAATGCTAAGGACAAAGGATTGGCTCAAGCTCGAAGCTCAAGACTCTACATTTTCCATTTTAGTGATCCAAGATCACATTGAGCCTATAGGAAAAGCCAATACTATCAAGGAGGGATGAGGTGTTGTTTAGTGAGGTTCTTGCTCAAAATGCTTAGTGATATGCTCCAAAACCCTCAACTACTTTCTCACATCCACATATGACCTAAACCAAAAGTCAAACTCGGCCCCACCGATTCTTCCTATCCGGCGCCACCGAGTTTCAAATGTCATAGCCACTGCCACAAACCCTAGGCAAATCGGTCTCACCGATAGGGATCTTGGTCTCACTGAGATGGGGTTGCAATCTCTCTGTTTCCCTTCGTAACGTTTCGGTCCCACTGAGATGAGCGATCAGTCCCACCGAGATTGCAATGTAAACTCTCTGTTTCCCTTTTGTAACATTTCAGTCTCACCGAAATGAGCGAATCGGTCCCCACCGAGTTTACTTGACCAACTCTATGGTTAGCTTATTACCAAAATCGGTCCCACTGAGTTTGTGTAATCGGTCTCACCGAGATTACGTTATGCCCTAACCCTAACCATATCGGTCCTACCGAGTTGCATGTCGGTCCCACCGAAAACCCTAATGATCACTAGCTTTGCTGAATCGGTCCGACCGAGTTTAACTATTCGGTCCCACCGAGATTGGCAAGTTGTGTGTAACGGTTAGATTTTGTATGGAGGCTATATATACCCCTCCACCACCTCTTCATTCATGGAGAGAGCCATCAGAACGAACCTACACTTCCAACTTATTTTTTCTGAGAGAGAACCACCTACACTTGTGTTGAGACCAAGATATTCCATTCCTACCATATGAATCTTGATCTTTAGCCTTCCCAAGTTGCTTTCCACTCAAATCTTCTTTCCACCAAATCCAAATCCTGTGAGAGAGAGTTGAGTGTTGGGGAGACTATCATTTGAAGCACAAGAGCAAGGAGTTCATCATCAACACACCATTTGTTACTTCTTGGAGAGTGGTGTCTCCTAGATTGGCTAGGTGTCACTTGGGAGCCTCCGACAAGATTGTGGAGTTGAACCAAGGAGTTTGTAAGGGCAAGGAGATCGCCTACTTCGTGAAGATCTACCGCTAGTGAGGCAAGTCCTTCGTGGGCGATGGCCATGGTGGGATAGACAAGGTTGCTTCTTCGTGGACCCTTCATGGGTGGAGCCCTCCATGGACTCGCGCAACAGTTGCCCTTCGTGGGTTGAAGTCTCCATCAACATGGATGTACCATAGCACCACCTATCGGAACCACAAAAAAAACATCCGTGTCTCCAATTGCGTTTGAATCCTCCAAACCCTTCCCTTTACATTCTTGCAAGTTGCATGCTTTACTTTCTGCTGCTCATATAATCTTTGCATGCTTGCTTGAATTGTGTTAAGATTGCTTGACTTGTCCAAAGTTGCTAAAATCTGCCAAGAACTAAAATTGGGAAAAGGCTATATTTTTATTTGGTCAAGTAGTCTAATCACCCCCCTCTAGACATACTTTCGATCCTACAAGTGGTATCAGAGCTTTGGTCTCCATTTACTTTGATTTCCATAGCTTTTTGTGGTCATAGCCTTGGTTTCACAACCTAGGAGAGTATGACGTCTAGCGAGGGAAATTACCACCATAGAGGTCCTTACTTTGATGGCACTAATTTTGCTAGTTGGAAGCATAAGATGAAAATGCATATTCTTGGACATAACCCTGCTGTTTGGGCTATTGTGTGTATTGGCTTGCAAGGTGAATTCTTTGATGGGAGAGAACTGAACCGTGAAGCTACCGCGGAAGAGTTGAAGATGCTACAATACAATGCTCAAGCTTGTGATATCCTCTTCAACGGATTGTGCCCTGAAGAATTCAACAAAATCAGCCGTCTTGAGAATGCAAAGGAAATTTGGGATACTTTGATTGATATGCACGAAGGTACCGACTCCGTCAAGGAATCCAAGTTGGATGTGCTTCCAAGTCAACTTGACAAGTTCAAAATGAAGAATGGTGAAGGTGTCGCTGAAATGTACTCTAGGCTTGCTCTTATCACAAATGAGATTGCCGGCTTAGGAAGTGAAGAGATGACCGACAAATTCATCATCAATAAGATCCTAAGCGCCTTGGATGGAAAATATGATACCGTATGCACATTGATCCAAATGATGCCAAATTACAAAGATCTCAAGCCAACAGAAGTCATTGGAAGAATTGTTGCTCATGAGATGTCACTCAAGGATAAGGAGGAGCTCCATAACAAGTCAAGTGGTGCTTACAATGCCTCATGTGAAGATCCCACATCATCAAGTGAGAAACAAACCTTGAATGAAGAATTGAGCCTAATGATGAAGAACTTAAACAAGTTCTACAAGAGTAGAAGCAAAGAGAGAAGTTCCAAGTCAAGGTCCTACAATGACAAAAGATCTTCTAGTCGAGAGCAAAACTGCTACAATTGTGGAAGACCCGGACACTACTCAAGTGAGTGTACGGCCCCCTACAAGAGAAGAGAAGATTCTCCCAAAAGAAGAAGTATAAGAGAAGAATCACCATCGAGGGAGAAAAGGAGTAGGTATGATCGTTATGAACGAAAACCCTCTCGAAGAAGCAAGGATTCGGAAAGGAAGGAGAAGTCATCAAGGAGCTACACAAAACGAAGACATCAAGCTCATGTTGATTTCAATAGTGATGATTTCAATAGTGATGATTTCAATAGTGATGAAGATGACTTGTTAGGTGATGATGATTTACTTGTTGACAACTCTAGTGATGAATACTATGATGAAACGTCAATTAATCATGCTAATCAAGATGAAATGAATGACAATGATAAGGAGAAGATTGATTCTCTAACTAAAGAACTAAACACTCTTAAGTTAGCTCATGAAACTATCTTAGGAGATCATCGAGAACTTTTAAGGACTCATGAGAAATTACGTTTTGAGAAGCTCAATCTTGAGCAAGAGCATGAGTTCTCAAAGGCAATCAATGATGATCTTCGCAAGAAAAGTTCTTCTTACATTGACAAGCGTTTACTCTTATCCACTTATATGCCTCAAGTCAAGTCTAGTAACAAGAACAAGAAGAGTTCTTCCTCTAGTAGTAACAATAATCATGCTAAATCCAATACTGTTGCTTCTAGTAGTTCTCTTGATTCCACTAATGATTCTCTTAGCCAAGTTACACTTGAGCAAGAAAATAGCTTATTGAAGGGAATCATAGAGAAAGGTGTTTACAAGAGCCTTGCCGGGATTAAGCAATTCGAGGAAATTATACGCAAGCAAGGAAGGCACCGGAAGAATCAAGGTATTGGTTTTGAACGAAAGTTCAATGCCAATGGAGTTGAGTGGGATGAAGATCAATACCCCAAGACGAAGTTTGTTCCTCAACAAGAGAAGTATGATCCTACTTCTTTCAAAGGGACACAATCTCAAGATGATCTTCCACCACAAGACCACAAGGAAAAAAGGCAAGGACAAGCTTCAAGAGGAAATTGATGCATTTGAAGAAGCTCCTAAGGCCTTGGTCAAGTGGTTTCCCAAGACTACATCAAGTTCCACTTCATCAAGTACAACTACAACTCCGAGGATTCCCATCAAGATGGTGTGGATCCCGAAGAAGAAGAACTAGAGAGTTCTTGAGGGTGACTCCGCCAACATACTTCACTCTTATCATTTTGGCAAGAACAAGTGCAATCAACTTCCACATCTTGCACTAGTTCAAGGAGTCACAAACCCTCTTGTTGGTAAGACAAGGGACAAGGTAACCTAATGCTCTCATAGACATCATCTTGTCTGTGCATCACTCTATGTCTATGGATATCCTTGTTTGTTCCTTGTGGGACTAACCCGTGTAGGTATTGAAAGTGCAACTCACTCCAAAGGATAGCTCCGAATGATCTACATCAACTTAGAGCATCCACATCTTCAACACCTACATGAAGTCATCATCGACAAAACCCAAGGTTAGTTCATCCCTCTTAGGGGGGATCTCACTTCTAGGGGGACCTTTACTCTAAGAATTGAGCGAAAGCAACTCTAATGGTGTGAACACAACAACGCTTTATGTAAAAGTGGTAACCCCACTTGTTCTTAAACAATGAGTATGACCTATGATCAAATGTTCTCATTTGACTCCTAAGTCAATATACTCATATATAGATGACCTAGTCATCGCCAATTGCTTGATAGATGCTAGAATTGTTTGTGAATACTTTGCCACATATTTCATTTGTCATTTTATTGTGTGAGCATGTTGGTTGCATAATTTGCTCATTCGAGGACATCCACTTATTGTTTTGACTGATTGGTTTCTTTTTCTCTTGGCAAGTGGATGGACAAGAATGCCTAAGAACCTTCTCTAGCTATCTATGCTCTTCTCATCTCAAACTCTATTCATGCTGCATCACAAAGTTTGATCAAGTCAGATTCGAACCACTCTATGTGAGGAGCACTCGGAGTCCCCGATTCGTCATAGACTTAAACTTCCAAAACTTCTTTGTGCATTTCGGTCTGACCGGTTCATCCATTTCGGTCATACTGAGATCATTAAGTTGATCTAGGTTTTTAATCTCGGTGCAACCGATTTCAACTTTTTGGTCACACCGAGTTGCAGTAACTGCTTGCAGTTATGCATCTCGGTGCCACCGAGTTGTTCCACTCGGTCACACCGACAGGGTCAGGCTATATATACCCACGGGCCAAAATTTGGAAAACTTTCCGAACCTCTTCGCCCGCGCTCTGCCTACCTGGGTCTCCAGATCGTCCTCCTCGTCGCCAGCCGCCTCCAGTCGCTCGTCTCCGCCGCCGTTGTTACGTCTCCAACGTATCTATAATTTTTTATTGCTCCATGCTATATTATCTACTGTTTTGGACATTATTGGGCTTTATTATCCACTTTTATATTATTTTTGGGACTAACCTATTAACCGGAGGCCCAGCCCAGAATTGCTGTTTTTTGCCTGTTTTAGGGTTTCGAAGAAAAGGAATATCAAACGGAGTCCAAATGGAATGAAACCTTCGGGAACGTGATTTTCTCAACGAATAAGACCCGGGAGACTTGGACCCTACGTCAAGGCACAAGAGAGGAGGCCACGAGGTAGGGGGCGCGCCTGCCTACCCCAGGCGCGCCCTCCACCCTCGTGGGCCCCCTGTTGCTCCACCGACGTACTCCTTCCTCCTATATATATCCACGTACCCCTAAACGATCAAATACGGAGCCAAAACCCTAATTCCACCGCCGTAACTTTCTGTATCCACGAGATCCCATCTTGGGGCCTGTTCCGGAGCTCCACCGGAGGGGGCATCGATCACGGAGGGCTTCTACATCAACACCATAGCCCCTCCGATGAAGTGCGAGTAGTTTACCTCAGACCTACGGGTCCATAGTTAGTAGCTAGATGGCTTCTTCTCTCTTTTTGGATCTCAATACAATGTTCCCCCCCCTCTCTTGTGGAGATCTATTCGATGTAATCTTCTTTTTGCGGTGTGTTTGTTGAGACCGATGAATTGTGGGTTTATGATCAAGTCTATCTATGAAGAATATTTGAATATTCTCTGAATTCTTTTATGTATGATTGGTTATCTTTGCAAGTCTCTTCAAATTATCAGTTTGATTTGGACTACTAGATTGATCTTTCTTGCAATGGGAGAAGTGCTTAGCTTTGGGTTCAATCTTGCGGTGTCCTTTCCCAGTGACAGTAGGGGCAGCAAGGCACGTATTGTATTGTTGCCATCGAGGATAACAAGGTGGGTTTTTTATCATATTGCATGAATTTATCCCTCTACATCATGTCATCTAGCTTAAGGTGTTACTCTGTTTTCATGAACTTAATAATCTAGATGCATGCTGGATAGCGGTCGGTGAGTAGAGTAATAGTAGTAGATGCAGGCAGGAGTCGGTCTACTTGTCTCGGACGTGATGCGTATATACATGATCATACCTAGATATTCTCATAACTATGCTCAATTCTGTCAATTGCTCAACAGTAATTTGTTCACCCACCATAGAATACTTATGCTCTCGAGAGAAGCCACTAGTGAAACCTATGGCCCCCGGGTCTATCTTTATCCTATTGATCTCCTACTACTTAGTTATTTCCTTTTCTATTTACTTTGCCTTCATTTTACTTTGCGTCTTTATCACAAAAATACCAAAAATATTATCTTTATCATATCTATCAGATCTCACTCTCGTAAGTGGCCCTATAGGGATTGACAACCCCTATTTGCGTTGGTTGCGAGGATTTATTTGTTTTATGCAGGTATGAGGGACTCGCGCGTAGCCTCCTACTGGATTGATACCTTGGTTCTCAAAAACTGGGGGAAATACTTACGCTACTTTGCTGCATCATCCCTTCCTCTTCGGGGAAAACCAATGCACTGCTCAAGAGGTAGCAGTCGTCAACGGGATCGTCTCCGCCGTTGCCGCTGTAGCAAGTCCATCGCCGAACTAGGGTATGGACTTGATCTTTGTGCTGTTCTCACTCCGATTCCCTAGCACATTGTTTTGCCATGTATCTTGCCACGATTGAGATCACTCTATCCAATGAAAACACTCTGTACTTTAGTTGTGGATTGAAAATTTAGGGTTAGGTTTCCGCCGAAACCATCTCGGACCGACCGAGTTGTTGAAACCGGTTCCACCGATTTGGCTCAGGCCATTGCACATGTGATTCTCGGTCTAACCGAGAATTGCAAATCGGTGTGACCGAGTTCGAGTCTTTGTGAAACCCTAGCAGTCTCGGTGCCACCGAACTGTGACCCGGTCTGACCGAGTTCACTAGTTTAGTTTCCAACAGCTGCTTCGGTATCACTGATATTTCAAATCGGTAGATCCGAAATGCTTTCTGTGGAAAACTAAAACTAAGTTTTTGATTCATTCTTTTGCAAAAACCTCTGCACTTTGTGATGCTCATCCACTCTACCTCATCTATAATCTATACTCAGGGTCTGCTGTCAGTGTTTGCATCATGTCAAATCAGAGTGACAGTCAGAACAAGTCTAAGGAGCAAGTGAACTTGAGTGAGGGCACTAGTCCCTCCAGTAGCTCAGATGATGGAAGCAGGAGCACACCCAGCAACTTGCCTAAGGCAGCCACCAGGACTAGAAAGAAGAAAACCTCATATTCCGAGGATGAGGACTATGTGGCTGCTGAGGAAGAGGCCACCTCAAAGAGGAAAGTCCTAAAAAGGAATATGGCACAGCTGCTGCCACTAAGCCAGGGATGAAGCAAAAGGTTCCTGCCAAGAGAGCTCCCATGTCAAAAGCCAGAACATCCACTCAAGAGACTTTGGGACCTGCACCTAAAGAGCAAGTTGTGGCAGAAAAGAAAAGGAAAGAGAGGGTCAAGAAGACCACTGCCAGAGTGCTTGGGAGATCTTCAATAATGAAAGACTCTGAAGAAGAGGAAGAGGGTGCAGCACCCAAAGCTCAAAAGCTTATGGGAGATGCTATAAGGGCAGGGGCTGTTCCATCTAAGCCTAAGACTACTCCTAAGACTGCTGCTCCAACTCCAAAGCCAAAACCAAAGAGGAGCACCAGGAACATCCCTGTTGAGGAGAAGAACAAGGCCCCAGTGCCTCAAGATGCTGGAGGAGAAGATGATTCTGTTGTGTTAAGGAAGTTGAAGCCAAAAATTCCAGATCACAATGATGCTCATCCAGTAGCTGAGAACATGAAGATAAGGAAGGATTCGGGATTGAGGCTATGGAGAGAGTCAGATCCATATGCCACCAGAAGAAGAACTGCTGTGGACTACAGGTTCCATACTAAGGAACAACAGGACTTCTATGAGATAGTGTTGCTTGACAAGAAGCCAATAGTGTGTGACATGAGATGGGTCGATTGGACATTCATTGAGGAAAATGAGGATCACTTCCCTGGTGTATATGACAGCTTCAAGGCATGTGGAGTCGATGAGTTTGTGGCTCAGAAGCTCACAGAGTGGAATGATGAGCTCATCATGCAGTTCTACTCCACAGCTCATTTCTACCCAGATGGAAGGATTGTCTGAATGTCTGAAGGCACTAGGTATCAGTCAACAGTTGCAAAATGGGCTCAGTTGATCAATGCCCTATAAGAACAAGAAGATTACTTGGATGTCTATGCCAAGAAGAAGAAGGATCACAACACCATGGCACACATGCACAAAGAGATCCCAGATGCTTCTCTTGAGACACACAAGTTTGGATCAGTACATTACCTTCTGTCAGGCTTGCCAACAATCAACTGGATCCTCAGGCACACTCTCTTGCCAAAGTCAGGTGATCATAAGATGATCAGAGGCCATGCAATTAACTTGCTTCACATATTTGATGTGCCTCAGAAGTTCAAAGTCATGAGCCTAATTGTGGAAACCATAAAGAGGACAGCTGCAGATCAGAAGAGGAGTTGTGGGTATGCCCCACAGATCCAGGAGCTGATCAACTCCAAGATGGGCACTGGTACATATCTGCTAGACAAGGAGCACCTGCCCATCTACCCAGACTTTGAGGACAACACTGTGGTGATGGATGAAAATGAACCATCTTCTGTGCATGCACAAGCCAAGAAGGAGAAGGCTAGGGCTGAAAAGGCTGCAAACATGCCAACCATGGATGAGGCATCTCAGTATCTTCTAAAGAGCAAGCAAGATCAGCTTGGCTACTTGATTGCCTCCACTCTGAGGATTGAGAAGGGACTGGCCACCCTGACTCAAAACCAGGAGAGCTTGGAGGGGATCATGGAGCAGAAGTTCTATGACTTAGATGTGAAGATCACTGAGATACAGTCTGTTGTTGAGAAACTTCAGGAGGAAGTGCAGGAGAAGAAGGGCAAGACAACCACTGATGCTTTTGCTAGAGTGTCCAGAGGTCAGAGGTCTGCTGCTATGCCTGTCACAGACACCAAAGCAACTTCATCCGCACCAGCTACAGCTTCAGTGCCACCAGCTCCAGCACCTACTTCACCATCTCCATGTACATCGACTGACGCCTTCGTCCTTGGAGTTCTGTCTACACCACCACCTGAAGACCAAGCCTGAGAGTCGATTTAGCACTATGCAGTTTTTTATGAACTTTTTGGTAACTTGTTGCCAAAGGGGGAGAAAATTTATAGATCATAGGCTTCGAGAGAGAGTGTTGCTTTTGTTCTCGCTTGCGTTTCTCCTTGGTGGTTGAACTTTTTTATCTACTCGTTTGAGATACTTTATACTTTGTGCTTGCTTAGATGATCATGTGTTTGATCATATACTACCTTTATGCTTGTTGGATGACATTATCCTTTTATATTCCATATGATCACTCACTTTGCTTGGTGATGAGTGCATGTATTTTAATTATTATCATTTTGAGCGCTCCACCAAGATGTATGTGACATGGAAGAGTAACCCATGATCCTAACTCTTTGTGCATTTGCAGTCCAAAGTAAATCCTAAACTATGCACAAATTTAGGGGGAGCTCTTTCTTTTCACATACTTCTCAAAGAGACAATGTTTTTCACTCTTATTATCATTTGTCGAAGCTTTGATCTATATGTTGTCATCAATTACCAAAAAGGGGGAGATTGAAAGTGCAACTATCCCTAGGTGGTTTTGGTAATTCCTAACAACATATAGTTCATTAAGCTAATGCTATTTCAAGACTAATATTTCAGGAAAGCTCAATGATTGGCATGGCATGGATGAGAAAAGTGGACCCCTCAAAATGCTAAGGACAAAGGATTGGCTCAAGATTGAAGCTCAAGACTCTACATTTTCCATTTTAGTGATCCAAGATCACATTGAGTCTATAGGAAAAGCCAATACTATCAAGGAGGGATGAGGTGTTGCTTAAGGTTCTTGCTCAAAATGCTTAGTGATATGCTCCAAAACCCTCAACTACTTTCTCACATCCACATATGACCTAAACCAAAACTCAAACTCGGCCCCACCGATTCTTCCTATCCGACGCCACCGAGTTTCAAATGTCATAGCCACTGCCACAAACCGTAGGCAAATCGGTCTCACCGATAGGGATCTCGGTCTCACCGACATGGGGTTGCAATCTCTCTGTTTCCCTTCGTAATGTTTTGGTCCCACCGAGATGAGCGATCGGTGTCGGATTTCGGGTTCCGGCAGACCCTTGAGGTTCGAACGCTAGGGTGCGTGCGGAGATCTCTCCCCTACCGATCTACGTCCAATCTCCTCGCGTGATCTAAGCTGGAAACAACGAACAACACAAGGGACACGAGGTTTATACTGGTTCGGGCCACCGTTGTGGTGTAATACCCTACTCCAGTGTGTGGTGTGGTGGATTGCCTCAAGGGCTAATGATGAACAGTACAAGGGAAGAACGGCCTCGCGAGAGGTGTTCTTGAGCTGGTGCGATGAACTGCTTGGGTGAGTTCAGTCCCCTCTCTCTCTCTATGTCCCTCCTGGGTCCTTCTTCCGGGTGTGGTGGCTAGCTCTATTTATAGGGGCCCTGGGCCTCTTCCCAAATAATGAGCGGGAAGGGCGCCAACAATTGGACATTTTGAAGAGGAACATCTAGTACAAGTTATCCTGAGCAAAGGTGGTCTTCGGCTGCCAAAAGCACTGGTGATGACGCCGTCTTGGGCTCCACGGTGACCTCCGTCCTGCCGCTCTGCTGGTCTTGGTCTCGTTGCACCAGAATGGTAACCTTTGCCCGATGCCTTGGCCTATGCTTGCCCCTTTGCACCAAAGGGGAAACAAGGACACTACGCAGGCCGGCGCCCGCCTGGCCTCGATCGTCATGGCTTGCGTCATGGCCTCCTCGCGAGGTATCCCCGCCTTGATCTCTCCGCCTCCTCGCGAGCCTGCCTGATGAGGCTGCCTCAGAGGAAGCTTCCTGTCGTCCGCCCCGCGAGGTTTGGCCCCTCGCGAGGGTCTTGAGCTTGAGCTGATGAAGATGGGCCGCGCTGGGCCCCCACTTGAGCCACGCCGCAGGCCGCAGGCAGGCAAGTCTGGGGACCCCCGTTCCCAGAATGCCGACAGTAGCCCCCGGGCCCAAGGCGCGCCCGGGCTTGGCCTAGCAGGGAAGCGAAGGGGCAAGCGCGAAGCGCCGCGGGCCCTAACAGCCTGCGGCCTTGGGCGCCGCATGGCGATTGATTGGACGTGGGCGTCTGCGCTCCCCCACGACGCCTCGGCAACTATCCATCTGACAAAAGAGGTGCCCGGGCCAGACTTACTTGCTTTGTTCTCGTTCGCCTCGCTCCAGATCCCCTTTCTCGCTCTCCTCCTTCTTGCTTCCGGGCCTCCCGAGGCTGACCCCAGCTACAGGCTCTCGGGCTTCAAGTTCGGCCGGAGGTTGCTTGGGTCCGCGAGCAACGACCAGTAAGTGCATGATTCGTGCTTTGCTTGGTTTCTGCCGCCGAGGCTTGACGTCCATATTCTTTTGTCAGGCTGGCGCCTGCGGCGAAGAGGTTGAAAGGAGCTTCTGCGGCCCCGCTTGGGGCGAGTCTACCTGCCGGGATGGCGCCTTCATCCACTGAGGGGAAAGACGGCGCGGCTCGCGCCTCCCCTGCCCGTTCGTCCTCGCGAGGCCGACTGGGACGCCTCGGCGAGGAGTCAGCCCCTGTTGCCCCGCTGACCCTGGAGTCAACTATGCTCGATGCTGCAGCCGGGGCAGCCAAGGCCTAGGGGGTTCCTTCCTGCCAGGTCATGATCACGCTACCGTCTTCTTCCCCAGCTTCGCCGGTTCCCGCTTCTTCTGTTTCCTCTGCCGCCATCTTCGACCAGGTCGCCAGCGAGCTGAGCCAGCTGCGGGAGGATCTTCTAAGCACGGACCCTCACCTAGCGGTCGGGCGCCTGGAGTTGGCTTCTGGCTGGGCCCGTTCCACTGCCTCCGTTCGAGCGGCGCTGAGCCAGGCCATGGCAGCCTCCGAGGGGGAGAAGCAGGCCTCCAACCAGGCCAAGGCCGCTCGCGATGCTGCCCTAGGCGACGCTGAGGTTGCCAAGGCTTGTAGCGAGGCGCTAGAGACCGAGCTGCAAGGCCTACGTGACGAGGTCGCCAAGGAGGCCCACGGCCGCCAGGAGAAAGAGAAGGAGATGAAGGCTCGAGAGGCTGCCGTCAAGGACCGGGATGCCAAGCTTGATGACCGCCACGGCCAGTTGGAGACGATGGAGCGGTCGCTGAAGGCAGAGAGGACCGAGCTAGACGCCAAGGCGAAGGTCCTGGCGAAGGATCGGGCGGCCTTCGTGAAGATGGAGAAGAGGGCTCGTGCCGCGCTGAAGACGCTTTACGAGAGCGGCTTGGAGGAGCCGCTGGCCGGTGCGGAGGACGGTCCCGCCGAGCTGCTTCCCTTCCTGGTCCGTGCGCATGAACATGTCGTAGACGGCCTTAGCCCCACGGCCGAGGCCGAGGCGCGTGCCCTGTCTTCTGCGGCGCTGACGCATGTCCTCAGCCACGTCTACCTGTGTGACCCCGATGTCGACCTCGACAGCCTACTGGAACCCATGAGCGGCGACCTTGCCGCCGCTGCCGCTGAGGCCGTGAAAGGCCGAGCCGAAGCTTTGCTAGGGAGGTTTCGCACCTTCAGTGTCTTGCCCGGGCGCGGTGCCGCCAGCTCCACGGCCCCGGGAGGCGGAGTCGTCCAGCGTGACTCCACCACAGGCGGCGGCGCCACTGAAGAGTGATCCCTTCGCATCTTCTATCCTGTTTTTATTCCTACAACATGCACCATGCCTCGCGGAGGCATTTAAACTTGTGTTTGGCGTCGTGAAACAATCTATGGCTTGTAATATTTGCTTTGAATTTCTTGGAATTTGCATTTTTCTCCCCTACTTGCTCGCGCTCTACGTCGGCAGGGCCCGGCCCCGCGCATACCTCACCCAGCGTTAGCCCCGACCAGAAACCAGGACGGGACTAAGGAGTGAGGGGCTACGTGGCAAGTTAGGCTCCTGAGTCGCGATGCTTAGGAGTCCCCCGTAACGCACAAGCAGCAAGTAGGAAAGGGGGGAACGAGGAGTGGATTGATCGTTCTGCGTCGGCAGGGCCCGGCCCCGCGCATACCTCACCCAGCGTTAGCCCCGACTAGAAACTAGGATGGGACTAAGGAGTGAGGGGCTACGGGGCAAGTTAGACTCCTGAGTCATGATGCTCGGGAGTCCCCCTTGACGTTCAAACGGGTTTCCATACCTTGTCTCCGCTCGGGCAAGACCCGGGCGTAGCCCCCGTGTCCAGCCCCCTCGCGTGGCACTCCCGAGGGGAGGCGTTGTGATGGTGCCGGACACTGAGCTCTAGGCTCCTTGAGGTTGGTACGGCCATAGGCCGCCCTTAGTTAGCGCGGAGCATAGCGCTTCCGTATGTGTACGGGCATAGCCGCTCCTCGGCAGTGTCGTCAGCCAGCGCGGAGCAAGGTGCTTCCACTGGTATGTGGGAGGGGGCTCCCCTCCGGGAGGAGCCCCCGAGGCGTGTACAGCCCCACCCTGACATGTGGACGGTACGGTAGGGCTAGGAGAGGTGTATCTGGGCACTCGTGAGCTAGCGCGGGACTCACGAGGCCCTACCTCGAGGCGGGTTGCGCCTGGCTCTGGGCCTTTATCAATGGTGTGTTCCTGCAGGGTGGTTAGAATGCAAATGCTCTATGTCCTGAGGTCACGGCCCTCGAGCTAGCTCAGCCGCCGCTGGTATGACAGGTCGCGATGCCGTGGGTCAAGGCCAGGGGGTGAGGGCTGGAGAGCCAGTAGGAGCCCATGAGTCGCGATGCTCAGGTACCCCCCCTTTTAACGTGCAAGCGCTTTGAATGAAAGCGGAGAAGTCTGCGGTAAGCAGTAGGTGACAATTAAGCATGAAAGAGCAAATTCATTTTAAGTAGACGCAGGAAAAGCAAACGCCGCTGGGCTAGGCCCGAGCAGCTCGGGGATGATGCAGCCCAAGGGGCGCCCCCAACAAGGTAAGTAAAGAGCATAAGCAAAACGGATACATGCCTCAGGGGCAGACCCACACGGCCTGGGAATGATGCGGCCCTGTGGGCGCTCCCAGCTAAAAACGGAACTTAGAAAGATGTCACCTGGTGCCGTTGAAGATGAAGTGATGCTGAAGAAGTGGACGATGCGCGATGATGACATCGACCCTCACGAGCCCCCAGGCCCAGGGGCCTCGGGAGGCTCCTGAGGCGCAGTTGGGTCTCCGAGGGCCTTCTCCATCTCCGCCAGGACCGCACCATGCCTGACCCCCTGAGCCTCCAGAATGCTCCTCAGCAGGCGCTGATGAGCGGCGACCGCGTCCGGTAGGCCGAAAGGCATGCGAACGTAGCTGTGAGGTGGACCCTCGCAACGACCCACACGCGAAGGCCAGAGGCGCTGCTGAGACGCGGCTCGGTTGAGCCCTGGCACATCGATGCAGACGCGCAGCCCACCATCCTCGCCTAGATGTGGGGCTATAGTGGGCAAACAGCGGCTGCCGCGCATGACTCTCGACTCCTGTAGCTCCTGGGTGTTCCTTGCGATGAACTCCTGTGGGTTTGGTCTTCCTTGCCTTGTACCTTCCTGAGGGAAACGTGCCTGGAAGCACCCCTCCAAGTGGTGCCCGAGCGCCTGCCTGCGACCTTGGCAAGGTCGGTGGCTCTCCAAGAAAGAGCCCCTGAGCCCTGCCTGTGGAGGGCGCCGGGCGCGCCTTCCTATGCAAGAGAGGGTGGCGCTCCCTGATTGGGCGCAGATCCTGACCCAACACCTCCGGAGGCGCCTGCCTCCTGATGGCTTGGGCCAAGCGAAACCTTCTTCTTCTTAAGGGTCGCCTCGGGAAGTCTTCTGTTTCTGTGGTCTGGGTCTTCGATTGTTGCGTCTTGGAACGTGCGCTCAAGTGAACACACTACGTCCCTTTCTTCACAGGGTACGGTGATGACTCCACCGTTTCCTGGCATCTTGAGGACATTGTAGCCATGGTGAGTCACTGCCATGAACTTGGCCAGGGCTGGGTACCCGAGGATGGCGTTGTATGGCAGACGGATGTGGGCGACGTTGAAGTCGATGAGCTCGGTGCGGTAGTTGTTGCGCTGCCCGAAGGTGACTGGAAGGCGAACCTGCCCTATTGGAATAGTGGAACCATCGGTGACTCCTGAGAATGGTTTGGTTGGCTGAAGCTGATCGTACGGCACTTGGAGATTATTGAACATCTCGACGGACAGGACGTTGAGTCCTGCTCCGCCGTCAATGAGGGTCCTGGTGACCTGCACATTGCTGATGACTGGGGAGCAAAGCATAGGGAGGACTCCGGCCGTTGCCGCGCACTTGAGCTGATCCGCTGAGCTGAACGTGATAGCACACGCGGACCGCCTGAGAGGGCGCGTGGCCTCAAGTTTGGGGAGGACTGCATTCACCTTGCGAGCAAACTGCTTGAAGATGCGCTGTGAGGCTGGGGCCTGCGCACCACCCAAGATGCAAGCGATTGCGCGCAGCTCCTGGAAGCCCCCAGCCCCCTCGTCTTGATGTTGGTCTTTGTTCCTCCTTGGCGGTGGCGGCAGAGGAGGAAGGCCTACGTTGCCGTGCGGGCGATCCTCACGAGGCTGATCTCTCCAGCCTCCCTCGCGAGGCTGGTCCTGCCAGCGATCCTCGCGAGGTCGGTCACGCCACCCTTGACGAGGGCCACGGTCTTCCCATCGTCCGCCACCTCTTCCTCCTCCTCGGCCATAGCCCCTATCGTTGCGCTCGGGACATCGGCGGACACGCCCATCTCTCACGGCCCTAAGCTCTTGACATTCGTTGGTGTTGTGGGTGTGGAGGTCGTGGTACACGCAGTACCGGCTGCCCTTGGATAACTCAGGCTGATCCCTGCCTTGCTTGGTGTCTGGCTCTGCTGCAAGCACGGCAGCCCCCTTGCGCTTCACGTCCTTGGCCTTGGGCTTGTTCTCTTCTGGGTCGGCAGCCAGGAGTTCGAGGAGGGAAAGACGCCCTTCCTCAGCCCTTGGCGCACTTGGTTGCCAAGTTGAACAGCTCCAGGGATGTGCACAGGTCTTCATGGATTGCTAGCTCCTCCTTCATCTTGATGTCGCGTACGCCATCGGAGAAGGCCGAGATGATGGCTTCTTCAGTCACCTTGGGGATTTTGAGGCGAGCGTTGTTGAAGCGCTGGATGTATTTCTGCAGGGTTTCCCCATGCTGCTGCTTGATGCGGCGCAGATCGCTCACGGCCGGGGGCCGGTCGCGAGTGCCCTGGAAGTTGGCGATGAAGCGAGTGCGCATCTCGTCCCAGGAGGAGATTGTGCGGGAGCCAGGTTCAGGAGCCAGGTGCGGGCCCCATCCTTGAGCGCCATGGGAAACCAGTTCGCCATGACCCTTTCGTCTCCGTTGGCGGCTTCGATGCATATGTCGGCGTTCTGGGAACGGGGGTCCCCAGACTTGCCTGCCTGCGGCCTGCGGCATGGCTCAAAGGGGGGCCCAACACGGCCCATCTTCACCAACACAAACTCAAGACCCTCGCGAGGGGCCAAGCCTCGCGGGGTGGACGACGCGAAGCTTCCTCGGGCACGGCCTCGTCAAGCTGGCTCGCGAGGAGGCGGAGAGATCAAGGCGGGGTACCTCGCGAGGTGCCCGTGACGCAAGCCGTGACGACTTAGGGCGCCAGGCGGGTGCCAGCACGCGCAGCGTCCTCCTTTCCTCTTTGGTGCAAAGGGGGCAAGCGCAGCCGCGGAGTACCGAGGCATCAGGCAAAGGTTGCCATTCCGGTGCAACGAGACCAAGACCAGGAGGACTACGAGACAGAGGTCACTGTGGAGCCCAAGACGGCGTCATCGCCAGAGCTTTGCGCAGGCGAAGACTGCTTTTGTCAGGATGGCTGATACTTGCTGTCCCCTTTCAAATTAGCCCGCCATTGTTGGCTCCCTTCCCGCTCGATATTTGGGAAGAGGACCAGGGCCTCTATAAATGGGACCAGCCACCCACAGAGCAGGGGGGATAGGAAGAAAGAGGCTCGTTAGAGAGGTTAGAAGCAGAGAGAGAGAAAGAGAAAGGTGGCTGAACTCCTTCCAGCAGTTCATCGCCCCAGCCAAGAACAGACCCTCGCGAGGCTGTTCTTCCTTGTATTGTTCGTCATCATCAGCCCAAGAGGCAATCCACCACACCACACACTGGAGTAGGGTATTACACCACAACGGTGGCCCGAACCAGTATAAACCCTGTGTCCCTTGTGTTGTTCTTTTCATAGCTTTGATCCTAGCGTGGCGGAGGGGTGCAAGTAGGTAGGAGGCGAAATCTCCGCGTGCACCCCAGTGTTCGAACCTCAAGGGTCTGCCGGAACCCGAAATCCGACATTTGGCGCGCCAGGTAGGGGTGCGCCGGAATTCGTCTTCCACCGCTCCATGCCCCGTCGCGTCGTCATCACCATGCCCGGCGACCAAGAGGGCAACCCAGACCCATGGGCAGCGTGGCCCGCCCGCGCAGAGCCGCTCACCTCGGGCGACCCCGTGCCCCAGGTAGCTCGCGGTCTGCAGGGCGCTGCGGGCCGCGGGCGACGCGGACAGGCTTCGACAGCTCTCACACCGTGGCAGGCGCGGTCGGCAGCAAGGCCCTCCAATCACGCCGCGACCACATCACCGTACACCCGCCGGGAGCAGGCGAACTCGAGGGCCGCGCTCACGGTGGCCCAAGAGTTGCTGCAGTGCAGACTGCTGGAGGGCGGCCACGACGTGCTGCTGGAGCGAGTGGCAGAGCTCCTGGGCTTCGCCGCCTCGGGGGCTCACCCCTTCTCCACCCAACTCCCATCTCAAGCCCAGGGCGACCCACGCGGGGGCTCCGCGCGTGCCTGTGGGCCCCAAAGCTACTCCGCCGCCAGCGAAGCTGTCAGTGCCGGACCGGCGGCGGCGCTGCCCCCGCCCCTGGTCCGCGAGGAAGAAGGACTCAACGCGACCCGCGGCCCCAGTGGGCGGCCGCGCTGCCACCCCACGGTAGGCACGTCAGGCAGGACCGCGTGGCATGCGGGGCATTACGGCGTGGCATTCGGGATGACGGCGCCGGAAGAATACGTGCCCCTCATGATGGACCAAGGACACCCTCACGAGAACGGACAAGGCTCGCTCCTCAGCCCAAGCTGGGGGGACGAGGTACTAGAAGCTGAGCCTTTCCAAGAGCCGGGGACGGTCCCACTGGCCACGCTGGAGGCAACGATTATCGGGTACCGCTAATTCTTCAGGGGCAGGTATGCGCTAACCATGGATCGCAGGAGGTGCAGGTTGCCTCAGCGAGCAGCTGCCCCGCTCCTACAATCCCCTACCCCTTGGGAGGAGGGCGCAGGGGGCTGCAGGAGAGGGGCAGGGATCCGACATCACCACCGCGGCGTTTGGAGCAAGGCGTTCTCAGGAGGTAGGCCCTCCGCTGGGGAGGTGCCCCAGGGCCTGCCCCCGGCGGAGGACCCGTGGTCGTCAGGGGAACCGCTGGCGACCGCTCTACCCATCGGGCGGCGTCTTGGTTTCCGGTCGTTGCAGATGGCACTAGAGTGTGGCGCAGGGCGGGGCCCTCATCTGGCGATATGAAGCAAGGCCAGTACCTGTGAAGAAGGCCCAGTGCCTGTGAAGCTCGCCGCCCCGTGACACTCTCACGTAATAATGAGTGGGGCTGTACACGCCCCGGAGTCTCAGGGGTGCTGGCCTCAGGCCCTGGGGCTCCCTCCCATGCCCAGTGGCAGCACTTAGCTCCGCGCTGGTGAGAAGACGTCCAAGACTAGACTAGGTGCCGGACACGCCCTTTTGTTTGCTTTCGTTGCTCTTCCCTTTGGTTGTCGCTTTCCCCCGCTGGATTCAAGTTGGATTCGAATTTGAGATTTGCGTGTGTTCGGGGAAGGGGTGCTTAGTCTCGTTCGAGCAATTTCTCGTGTTTTGGTTACCACTTCGCCTCAGCTGCCTCCCCTCGTGAGCCCCTCGCGAGTCGGGTCAGGCCTAGCTTTCGTGCAGCCCAGACTGCCGCCGCAGCGTCCTCTCAGGAGGTCATCTTACTGCGGGTCCAATGGATTCAATCAGGAAACACTCAGGGCACTAAAGCCTCCTACGGGCTTCCCCAGGGCCAGCGTGGGACAAAGGTAAATTAGCCGACCAGCGCGTCACTTAATCCAACCACTTGGCGCGGGCGCATGGGCAATGTAGCTCCTACTGATACGATAAACACAAGTTTTACATGAGGGGCTCCCCCGCCAAAATGCTCTCACAGCTATCAGGCCAAAACCTGAGTTCTATTCATGCAGGGTAAGCAGGAACGATGCACAATCAGTCGGATGAATCTCCCAATGCGTCCTCGGGAGCACCACCGGGGCCGTTGCTGGTGTCGCTGAACTCGCCATCGCTGCCCGCGTTGCCACCAGCGACGTCAGGGCCGCCCATCACGCCGCCCCCGTCGGCCGCCACGATTTCGTCGTCGTTGTCCGAGGTGAAGGCCCTGATAAGAGCCTCCACATTGTCTTCCACCTAGTGCGCCAGCTCACCTCGGATGGCCTGAGGGACTGGGGCGATGGCGGCGTCGAAATCTAAGTGGGGATCCATGCTCCGGAGTTGGCTGAAGACACGAGAAAAGGCGCGCCTGAGCAGGGCGCGGCTCCTCTCCTCCACCAACCTGTCAGCCCTGATCGACCGCGCCTCCAGCTGCGTCACCACGTCAGTGAAGAATTGAAGATTGCCCGCATAGTTGACCGCGTGCGGCTCGCCGACGGTCTCCTCGCAGATGTTGCCCAAGGCCGCGTTGGCCCTCTCCCGGAGCGTGGAGAGCATGGGGCCGTGCTCATGCTCCAGGAGCCGCCGCTGACGTATCTCGTCTGTGTTCTGGCGCGCGACGGCCTCAGCCTCCTCCACCCGCTGGCGAAGAAGGAGCACCTCAGCCTGGGAGGTGGTTAGCTCACCTTGCGCCACCTCAAGGGCGGCCCGGGAAGCATCGGCCCGCCGCGTCACCTCCTCTAGCTTGGCCCTCAGGGCAGCAGTCCTGCCTTCGGCTTCGGCCCGGATCAACCCCAGCTTCTCCTCGAACTCGTGCTCGAGGTTCAAATGCGTCATCGCCACCCGACGTCTGACCTCCTCTAGGACACGGGCTTCCTGTGCAGCGACATCGTCCTCCGCCTGCGTCACCAAGCGCTCCCTCGTCTCCAGACGCTCGTACTCGCGGGTACGTTCGGCGGCTTCCAGCGTCAGTGCCTCCTCACGCTTCTGGAGCTCCGCCGAGTCACCTGAGGCCACCTTCATCGACGCGAGGGCTGCCTCGCACAGCTCCACCTGCTCCTCCAGCGAGTGGCACCAGGCCAGGAGCTCCCGAGCCTGCTCCTCCGCAGCCGTTCGCCGCCGGTCAGCTTCCCGAGCTTCCTCGGCAGCCCGAGACCGGGCCTCCCGAGAGGCCACCAACGACACCTTGGCCTCTGCTTCATCAAGGTCGCGCTGACGACGCGCAAGGGCGATGGCGCCCTCCAGCTCACGCCTCTCTACAGCCAGGCGCAGGCCCTCGGCCTCAAGGCGTGCATCTTCATCGGCAAGCTCCTCACCAACAGGCTCACTGGGTCAGTCGCCCTTCGAAGGAATCCTTGGCGGAGAGCGCGACGCTCCCGAGCATGCTCAAGCACGTCTTCCACACCATCATCTACCCCAAGCAAGCGCCGGGGGCTGCAAGTCAGCACTCCCCCTCCGGGCTGGGGGCTGGCACCCTCGCGACGGCCGGGCACGCCGCGTCAGAAGCCCGGCCTGGGGCCAGCCCGACCTCAGGAGAAGAGCGCAGGAAGCGCCTCAGCCAATCGCAGTCCACGACCAGGCAAGAAGCCCATGGCAGGTTGGCTATGCCACGAGAAGGCTCGCGAAGGAGGACCGCGAGGTGCGCGGGGCCACGATACGCCTCGGGATGGTTCGCCTCTTCGATCGCCCTCACCACAAGGGCTCCGCTGCTCGGGGCGCTCGAGGAAGATGGAGGGGGCGAAGCCAAAGGGGACGGCTCCTTAGCCGTCTCAGCAAGCTCGGCTGGAAGGGGCCTGCGGAGCAAGGGTCAGTAAGAGCAATAGAAGGATCAGGAGCAGGGAAAGAAGAGGGCTTACTCATCAGTGGCGAAGTACTTTCTGCGCTTCAGCAGGCGACAAGGGTAACTGTCGCCCAGGGCCTCCCTTCTCTTCCGGAGGGCCCCAAAGTCCACGTGGAAGCGGCCTAAGAGTCGAGCGCAGGGATCGACCTGCGACGAAGATGGAGCGTCAAGACGATCAGCGTCAGGGGCGCCTGCCTGATGTGCGCCGCCAATCGCCTCCCCAAGAGAAGCAGCTGGAGCCTCAGGGGCCCCAGTCGCAGGCGCAAAGGGCAGCTGTTTGTCACCCTCAGCCTCAGCGGTACGGGCCCCGATAACTGGTTCCTCATGAGCCTCGCCCGGTGCCGTCACCACGCCGGGAGCCCCCTCGGCCTCTGGCGCCTCGTGCCTCCCTGCTCCGCCACTTGAGGAAGAGTCGCCTCGGCTGATTGGAAGGGCAGTCACCACCACTGGATTCTCGCGAGGTCCCTGGAGGCCGGCAGGGCGCAGCCCCCACTCATCAAAGACGGGCATCTGCTTCATGAAGTCGACCCTGCTCTGGCAGAGGTACAGCAAGGCCCCTCCCTGCCGGATGCTGCCGGGGTTGGGATCCCCGGCCAAGGTCAAGAGCGCCGTGTTCAGCACCTCAGGAGCCAGGTCCTCTTCCTGGAGCCTCATACTATCCTCGCGCCCACGGAAGGCCCACATTCGGCGAGAGTGGCGTTGAAGGGGAGCAACACGGCATAGCAGAAACTCCTTCACAACCTTGGGCGCTGTCACGCCAAGCGACCTCAAGAGCGCGAAGCGGCGCCAAACGAAGACGAGTCGGGGGCTCTCGAGCGTCTCCTGGCCCTAGCCCGAATTGGGGATGGCAGGCAAGGTCGGCTCCGATAGCAGGGGGTTGGGCACCCCTGCGTCCACATATAGCCACCGCTCGCGGAACCCAACCATGGGCAGGGGGCTTGAAGTCAGTCCCAGAGGCCGCGGCCTCAGATGCGGCAACAAAGCTCATGCATGCCCAGCATTGGGTAGGGTCGACAAGATGCAGCGAGAAGAAGTGGCGCAGCAAGGCGACCGAAGGAGGGATGCCCACCATGGCTTCGCAAACAAAGGCGAAGACCGAAAGGAGGGTGATGGACTCAGGACTTAGATGCATCATGTGGATCTGATAGTGGGAGAGCACGGCATTGAAGAAATCAGAAAAGGGGGGAACCAGACCTGCCCACAGGGTGTCGGCAAAATATGGGACCTCGGTAACTATCCTGTCGATGGAGAAATGGGATGCGGGCTAGGCCGTCGTTCTCCCGCATTCATTGAAGATGGTGGCCAGAGCCAAGCTGACCTTACCCAAGCCCTCGGCGGGGGCCGCCAACGGCGGCGGGCGAGGCGGAGACACGGGGTTCTTCCCTCTTCCCTTCTTCATCGGGGCCATGGCGATAGGAAAGGGGGGGAAGGATTCGAGATTGAATTGAAAACAGAAACCAGGGTTCGAGCGGAGGAATGACAGGAAGCGCTCGAGCGATAAAAGGGGAACGGTTGTGTACGACTATGGGTCCGCCTAGCAAGGCGCAAGATAAGGAGGGCGTGGGGAAACAGTGCCGCCCACGTCCAATCAACTGTCGTGCGGCGCCTAAGGCTGTTAGGGCCCGCGGCGCTTCGCTCTTGCCCTTCCGCCTCCCTGCACGGCCAAGTCCGGGTGCGCCTTGGGCCCGGGGGCTACTGTCGGCGTTCTGGGAACGGGGGTCCCCAGACTTGCCTGCCTGCGGCCTGCGGCATGGCTCAAAGGGGGGCCCAACACGGCCCATCTTCACCAACACAAACTCAAGACCCTCACGAGGGGCCAAGCCTCGCGGGGCGGACGACGCGAAGCTTCCTCAGGCACGGCCTCGTCAAGCTGGCTCACGAGGAGGAGGAGAGATCAAGGCGGGGTACCTCGCGAGGTGCCCGTGACGCAAGCCGTGACGACTCAGGGCGCCAGGCGGGTGCCAGCCCGCGCAGCGTCCTCCTTTCCTCTTTGGTGCAAAGGGGGAAAGCGCAGCCGCGGAGTACCGAGGCATCAGGCAAAGGTTGCCATTCCGGTGCAACGAGACCAAGACCAGGAGGACTACGAGATGGAGGTCACCGTGGAGCCCAAGACGGCGTCATCGCCAGAGCTTTGCGCAGGCGAAGACTGCTTTTGTCAGGATGGCTGATACTTGTTGTCCCCTTTCAAATTAGCCCGCCATTGTTGGCTCCCTTCCCGCTCGATATTTGGGAAGAGGACCAGGGCCTCTATAAATGGGACCAGCCACCCACAGAGCAGGGGGGCGATAGGAAGAAAGAGGCTCGTTAGAGAGGTTAGAAGGAGAGAGAGAGAGAGAGAGAGAGAGAGAGAGAGAGAAAGGTGGCTGAACTCCTTCCAGCATTTCATCGCCCCAGCCAAGAACAGACCCTCGCGAGGCTGTTCTTCCTTGTATTGTTCGTCATCATCAGCCCAAGAGGCAATCCACCACACCACACACTGGAGTAGGGTATTACACCACAACGGTGGCCCGAACCAGTATAAACCCTGTGTCCCTTGTGTTGTTCTTTTCATAGCTTTGATCCTAGCGTGGCGGAGGGCTGCAGGTAGGTAGGAGGCGAAATCTCCGCGCGGACCCCAGTGTTCGAACCTCAAGGGTCTGCCGGAACCCGAGATCCGACAGCATAGCTCGTAGAGTTGTAGGAACTCCGCGGGGTCCGCCGTGCCATCGTAGCGAGGGGGCAGGTCGGGCTTGAACTTGCCTGGCCATGCGACGCCGCGTAGCTCGGGGGTGAGGGCACAACAGCCTGCTGTGGCCACCGGTGCCTTTTGCTGGTACTGGGCTTGCTCCTGGGGATTACCACGCGCCGCTGCTTGGAGCAGTGCGGGGTCTTGGCGTGGAGGTGCGGGGACGCGATCTTGGCGCGCCAGCGCTGGGAGCGCGCGAGCACCTTCTTGGGGACGAGAGATCTCTTGGCAGCTCCTTTCTTGCTGCGCAGGCGCCGGACGCGGAGGGTCTCGCCCTGGGGCTCCACGCCTTGGAGCCAGGGCGCCTTCTTGGGGAGGAGGCGGTGGAGGCACCTCCTGATCCTCGCCTCCTGCGCGGAATGGAGGGCGAGGCAGCGAGAAGGACGTCAAGGGGGAGCCCCCTGCGGCGCTGACGAGCTCGGTGATGCGGGCGAGCCAGTCTTTGTAGATGTCATCGACGGGGCGGTAGTGCAAGAGTTCTCTTGCCAGGAGCAGCGCGGCGTGCACGTCCGTGGGGGCGCGACGAGTGTGGGACGACGAAGCGGCTGGAGCCAGCGACGGTGTGGCGGTGCAGCCTTCCCTCCATACCAAAGGATGCTGGGACGAGGCCTGCTGCTCGTTCCCCGCCGGGCCAGTGGCGGCGTTGGCGGCAGGCGACGGGGAACGCCGAGGGCGTCCGCTGATGGGCGCCGTCTGGGCGACGCGGGTGGCGAGAGCAGCCCAGCGCTCGGCGCGAGCCCAACGAGCGTCAGCCATGGACACGAGGGAAGATCACACGCGAACCGCGGAAGAAAGATTCCAGCGCACCCCTACCTGGCGCGCCAAATGTCGGATTTCGGGTTCCGGCAGACCCTTGAGGTTCGAACACTGGGGTGCGCACGGAGATCTCTCCCCTACCGATCTACGTCCAATCTCCTCGCATGATCTAAGCTGGAAACAACGAACAACACAAGGGACATGAGGTTTATACTGGTTCGGGCCACCGTTGTGGTGTAATACCCTACTCCAGTGTGTGGTGTGGTGGATTGCCTCAAGGGTTGATGATGAACAGTACAAGGGAAGAATGGCCTCGCGAGAGGTGTTCTTGAGCTGGTGCGATGAACTGCTTGGGTGAGTTCAGTCGCCTCTCTCTCTCTATGTCCCTCCTGGGTCCTTCTTCCGGGTGTGGTGGCTAGCTCTATTTATAGGGGCCCTCGGCCTCTTCCAAAATAATGAGCAGGAAGGGCGCCAACAATTGGCCATTTTGAAGGGGAACATCTAGTACAGGTTATCCTGACCAAAGGTGGTCTTCGGCTGCCAAAACCACTGGTGATGACGCCGTCTTGGGCTCCACGGTGACCTCCATCCTGCCGCTCTGCTGGTCTTGGTCTTGTTGCACCGGAATGGTAACCTTTGTCCGATGCCTTGGCATGTGCTTGCCCCCTTTGCACCAAAGGGGAAACAAGGACACTGCGCAGGCCGGCGCCTGCCTGGCGCCCGCCTGGCCTCGATCGTCATGGCTTGCGTCACGGGCTCCTCGCGAGGTATCCCCGCCTTGATCTCTCCGCCTCCTCGCGAGCCTGCCTGATGAGGCTACCTCAGAGGAAGCTTCCTGTCGTCCGCCCCGTGAGGTTTGGCCCCTCGCGAGGGTCTTGAGCTTGAGCTGATGAAGATGGGCCGCGCTGAGCCCCCACTTGAGCCACGCCGCAGGCCGCAGGCAGGCAAGTCTGGGGACCCCCGTTCCCAGAACGCCGACAATCGGTCCCACCGAGATTGCAATGTAAACTCTCTGTTTCCCTTTTGTAGCATTTCGGTCACACCGAAATGAGCGAATCAGTCCCACCGAGTTTACCTGACCAACTCTCTGGTTAGCTTATTACCAAAATCGGTCCCACCGAGTTTGTGTAATCGGTCTCACCGAGATTATGTTACGCCCTAACCCTAACCAAATCGGTCCTACCGAGTTGCATGTCGATCCCACCGAAAACCCTAAAGGTCACTAGCTTTGCTAAATCGGTCCGACCGAGTTTAACTATTCGGTCCCACCGAGATTGGCAAGTTGTGTGTAACGGTTAGATTTTGTGTGGAGGCTATATATACCCCTCCACCACCTCTTCATTCGTGGAGAGAGCCATCAGAACGAACCTACACTTCCAACTTATTTTTTCTGAGAGAGAACCACCTACACTTGTGTTGAGACCAAGATATTCCATTCCTACCATATGAATCTTGATCTCTAGCCTTCCCAAGTTGCTCTCCACTCAAATATTCTTTCCACCAAATCCAAATCCTGTGAGAGAGAATTGAGTGTTGGGGAGACTATCATTTGAAGCACAAGAGCAAGGAGTTCATCATCAACACACCATTTGTTACTTCTTGGAGAGTGGTGTCTCCTAGATTGGCTAGGTGTCACTTGGGAGCCTCCGACAAGATTGTGGAGTTGAACCAAGGAGTTTGTAAGGGCAAGGAGATCGCCTACTTTGTGAAGATCTACCGGTACTGAGGCAAGTCCTTCGTGGGCGATGGCCATGGTGGGATAGACAAGGTTGCTTCTTCATGGACCCTTCGTGGGTGGAGCCCTCCGTGGACCCGCGCAACCGTTACCCTTCGTGGGTTGAAGTCTCCATCAACGTGGATGTACGATAGCACCACCTATCGGAACCACAACAAAAACATCCGTGTCTCCAATTGCGTTTGAATCCTCCAAACCCTTCCCTTTACATTCTTGCAAGTTGCATGCTTTACTTGAATTGTGTTAAGATTGGTTGACTTGTCCAAAGTTGCTAAAATCTGCCAAGAACTAAAATTGGGAAAAGGCTAGATTTTTATTTGGTCAAGTAGTCTAATCACCCCCCCCCCTCTAGACATACTTTCAATCCTACAAGTGGTATCAGAGCTTTGGTCTCCATTTGCTTTGATTTCCATTGCTTTTGGTGATCATAGCCTTGGTTTCACAACCTAGGACAGTATGGCGTCTAGCGAAGGAAATTACCACCGTAGAGGTCCTTACTTTGATGGCACTAAGTTTGCTAGTTGGAAGCATAAGATGAAAATGCATGTTCTTGGACATAACCCTGCCGTTTGGGCTATTGTGTGTATTGGATTGCAAGGTGAATTCTTTGATGGGAGAGAACCGAACCATGAAGCTACCGCGGAAGAGTTGAAGATGCTACAATACAATGCTCAAGCTTGTGATATCCTCTTCAATGGATTGTGCCCCGAAGAATTCAACAAACTCAGCCGTCTTGAGAATGCAAAGGAAATTTGGGATACTTTGATTGATATGCACGAAGGTACCGACTCCATCAAGGAATCCAAGTTGGATGTGCTTCCAAGTCAACTTGACAAGTTCAAAATGAAGGATGGTGAAGGTGTCGCTGAAATGTACTCTAGGCTTGCTCTTATCACAAATGAGATTGCTGGCTTAGGAAGTGAAGAGATGACCAACAAATTCATCATCAAGAAGATCCTAAGAGCCTTGGATGGAAAATATGATACCGTATGCTCATTGATCCAAATGATGCCAAAATACAAAGATCTCAAGCCAACAGAAGTCATTGGAAGAATTGTTGCTCATGAGATGTCACTCAAGGATAAGGAGGAGCTCCATAACAAGTCAAGTGGTGCTTACAAAGCCTCATGTGAAGCTCCCACATCATCAAGTGAGAAACAAACCTTCAATGAAGAATTGAGCCTAATGGTGAAGAACTTCAACAAGTTCTACAAGAGGAGAAGCAAAGAGAGAAGTTCCAAGTCAAGGTCCTACAATGACAAAAGATCTTCTAGTCGAGAGCGAAACTGCTACAATTGTGGAAGACCCGGACACTACTCAAATCAGTGTACGGCCCCCTACAAGAGAAGAGAAGATTCTCCCAAAAGAAGAAGTATAAGAGAAGAATCACCATCGAGGGAGAGAAGGAGTAGGGATGATCGTTATGAACGAAGACCCTCTCGGAGAAGCAAGGATTTGGAAAGGAAGGACAAGTCATCAAGGAGCTACACAAAACAAAGACATCAAGCTCATGTTGGTGAATGGGTATCCGACTCCGACTCCGACAATCACTCCGAGAGAAGCTATCACTCCGACTCCGAATATACTCAAGATGAAGGCGTTGTCGGTCTAGCACTTGTGTCAACCAACTCCTACGACATATTTGATTCACCAAATGAAGGAATTGGAAGATGCTTCATGGCCAAAGGTCCAAAGGTATCACAACCCGAGTATGTTGATTTCAATAGTGATGAAGATGACTTGTTAGGTGATGATGATTTACTTGTTGACAACTCTAGTGATGAATACTATGATGAAACGTCAATTAATCATGCTAATCAAGATGAAATGAATGACAATGATAAGGAGAAGATTGAGTCTCTAACTAAATAACTAAACACTCTTAAGTTAGCTCATGAAACTATCTTAGGAGATCATCGAGAACTTTTAAGGGCTCATGAGAAATTACGTTTGAGAAGCTCAATCTTGAGCAAGAGCATGAGTTCTTAAAGGCAATCAATGATGATCTTCGCAAGAAAAGTTCTTCTTACATTCCCAAGCGTTTACTCTTATCCACTTACATGCCTCAAGTCAAGTCTAGTAACAAGAACAAGAAGGATTCTTCCTCTAGTAGTAACAATAATCATGCTAAATCCAATACTGTTGCTTCTAGTAGTTCTCTTGATTCCACTAATGATTCTCTTAGCCAAGTTACACTTGAGCAAGAAAATAGCTTATTGAAGGGAATCAAAGAGACAAGTGTTTACAAGAGCCTTTCCAGGAGTAAGCAATTCAAGGAAATTATACGCAAGCAAGGAAGGCACGGGAAGAATCAAGGTATTGGTTTTGAACGAAAGTTCAATGCCAATGGAGTTGAGTGGGGAGAAGATCAATACCCCAAGACGAAGTTTGTTCCTCAACAAGAGAAGTATGATCCTACTTCTTTCAAAGGGACACAAGCTCAAGATGATCTTCCACCACAAGACCACAAGGAAAAAGGCAAGAACAAGCTTCAAGAGGAAATTGATGCATTTGAAGAAGCTCCTAAGGCCTTGGTCAAGTGGGTTCCCAAGACTAGATCAAGTTCCACTTCAACAAGTACAACTACAACTCCGAGGATTCCCATCAAGATGGTGTGGATCCCAAAGAAGAAGAACTAGAGAGTTCTTGAGGGTGACTCCGCCAACATACTTCGCTCTTATCATTTTGGCAAGAACAAGTGCAATCAACTTCCACATCTTGCACTAGTTCAAGGAGTCACAAACCCTCTTGTTGGTAAGACAAGGGACAAGGTAACCTAATGCTCTCATAGACATCATCTTGTCTGTGCATCACTCTATGTCTATGGATATCCTTGTTTTTTCCTTGTGGGACTAACCTGTGTAGGTATTGAGAGTGCAACTCACTCCAAAGGATAGCTCCAAATGATCTACATTAACTCAGAGCATCCACATCTTCAACACCTACATGAACTCATCATCGACAAAACCCAAGGTTAGTTCATCCCTCTTAGGGGGGATCTCACATCTAGGGGGAGCTTTACTCTAAGAATTGAGCGAAAGCAACTCTAATGGTGTGAACAAAACAACGCTTTATGTAAAAGTGGTAACCCCACTTGTGCTTAAACGATGAGTATGACCTATGATCAAATGTTCTCATTTGACTCCTAAGTCAATATACTCATATATAGATGACCTAGTCATCGCCAATTGCTTGATAGATGCTAGAATTGTTTGTGCATGCTTTGCCACATATTTCATTTGTCATTTTATTGTGTGAGCATGTTGGTTGCATAATTTACTCATTCGAGGACATCCACTTGTTGTTTTGACTGCTTGGTTTCTTTTTCTCTTGCCAAGTGGATGGACAAGAATGCCTAAGAACCTTCTCTAGCTATCTATGCTCTTCTCATCTCAAACTCTATTCATGCTGCATCACAAAGTTTGATCAAGTCAGA
The DNA here is from genome assembly GCF_056163025.1 of Triticum urartu. Classification (NCBI taxonomy): domain Eukaryota; kingdom Viridiplantae; phylum Streptophyta; class Magnoliopsida; order Poales; family Poaceae; genus Triticum; species Triticum urartu. The sequence continues at coordinate 123,573,285 of NC_141873.1, forward strand.
TTCGAACCACTCTGTGTGAGGAGCACTCGGAGTCCCCGATTTGTCATAGACTTAAACTTCCAAAACTTCTTTGTGCGTTTCGGTCTGACCGATTCATCCATTTCGGTCATACCGAGATCACTAAGTCGATCTAGGTTTTTAATCTCGGTGCAACCGATTTCAACTTTTCGGTCACACCGAGTTGCAGTAACTACTTGGAGTTATGCATCTCGGTGCCACCGAGTTGTTCCACTCGGTCACACCGACAGGGTCAGGCTATATATACCCACGGGCCAAAATTTGGAAAACTTTCCGAACCTCTTAGCCCGTGCTCTGCCTCCCTGGGTCTTCGGATCGTCCTCCTCGTCGCCAGCCGCCTCCAGTCGCTGGTCTCCGCTGTCGTTGATACGTCTCCAACGTATCTATAATTTTTGATTGCTCCATGCTATATTATCTACTGTTTTGGACATTATTGGGCTTTATTATCCACTTTTATATTATTTTTGGGACTAACCTATTAACCGGAGGCCCATCCCAGAATTGCTATTTTTTGCCTGTTTTAGGGTTTCGAAGAAAAGGAATATCAAACGGAGTCCAAACGGAATGAAACCTTTGGGAACGTGATTTTATCAACGAATAAGACCCGGGAGACTTGGACCCTACGTCAAGGCACAAGAGAGGAGGCCACGAGGTAGGGGGCGCGCCTGCCTACCCCAGGCGCGCCCTCCACCCTCGTGGGCCCCCTGTTGCTCCACCGACGTACTCCTTCCTCCTATATATATCCATGTACCCCCAAACGATCAAATACGGAGCCAAAACCCTAATTCCACCGCCGTAACTTTCTGTATCCACGAGATCCCATCTTGGGGCCTGTTCCGGAGCTCCGCCGGAGGGGGCATCGATCACGGAGGGCTTCTACATCAACACCATAGCCCCTCCGATGAAGTGTGAGTAGTTTACCTCAAACCTACGGGTCCATAGTTAGTAGCTAGATGGCTTCTTCTCTCTTTTTGGATCTCAATACAATGTTCTCCCCCTCTCTTGTGGAGATCTATTCGATGTAATCTTCTTTTTGCGGTGTGTTTGTTGAGACCGATGAATTGTGGGTTTATGATCAAGTCTATCTATGAATAATATTTGAATATTCTCTGAATTCTTTTATGTATGATTGGTTATCTTTGCAAGTCTCTTCAAATTATCAGTTTGATTTGGACTACTAGATTGATCTTTCTTGCAATGGGAGAAGTGCTTAGCTTTGGGCTCAATCTTGCGGTGTCCTTTCCCAGTGACAGTAGGGGCAGCAAGGAACGTATTGTATTGTTGCCATCGAGGATAACAAGGTGGGTTTTTTATCATATTGCATGAATTTATCCCTCTACATCATGTCATCTTTCTTAAGGTGTTACACTGTTTTCATGAACTTAATACTCTAGATGCATGCTGGATAGCGGTCGATGAGTGGAGTAATAGTAGTAGATGCAGGCAGGAGTCGGTCTACTTGTCTCGGACGTGATGCCTATATACATGACCATACCTAGATATTCTCATAACTATGCTCAATTCTGTCAATTGCTCAACAGTAATTTATTCACCCACCGTAGAATACTTATGCTCTCGAGAGAAGCCACTAGTGAAACCTATGGCCCCCGGGTCTATCTTTATCCTATTGATCTCCTACTACTTAGTTATTTCCTTTGCTATTTACTTTGCCTTTATTTTACTTTGCATCTTTATCACAAAAATACCAAAAATATTATCTTTATCATATCTATCAGATCTCACTCTCGTAAGTGGCCCTATAGGGATTGACAACCCCTATTTGCGTTGGTTGCGAGGATTTATTTGTTTTGTGCAGGTACAAGGGACTCTCGCGTAGCCTCCTACTGGATGATACCTTGGTTCTCAAAAACTGAGGGAAATACTTACGCTACTTTGCTGCATCATCCCTTCCTCTTCGGGGAAAACCAATGCAATGCTCAAGAGGTAGCAACCGTCAACGAGATCGTCTCCGCCGTTGCCGCCGTAGCAAGTCCATCGCCGAACTAGGGTATGGACTTGATCTTTGTGTTGTTCTCACTCTGATTCCCTGGCACATTGTTTTGCCATGTATCTTGCCACGATTGAGATCACTCTATCCAATGAAAACACTCCGTAGTTTAGTTGTGGATTGAAAGTTTAGGGTTAGGTTTCCGCCGAAACCATCTCGGACCGACCGAGTTGTTGAAACCGGTTCCACCGATTTGGCTCAGGCCATTGCACATGTGATTCTCGGTCTGACCGAGAATTGCAAATCGGTGTGACCGAGTTCGAGTCTTTGTGAAACCCTAGCAGTCTTGGTGCCACCGGACTGTGACCCGGTTTGACCGAGTTCACTAGTTTAGGTTCCAACAGCTGCTTCGGTATCACTGATATTTCAAATCGGTAGATCCGAAATGCTTTCTGTGGAAAACTAAAACTAAGTTTTTGATTCATTCTTTTCCAAAAACCTCAGCACTTTGTGATGCTCATCCACTCTACCTCATCTATAGTCTATTCTCAGGGTCTCCTGTCAGTGTTTGCATCATGTCAGATCAGAGTGACAGTCAGAACAAGTCTAAGGAGCAAGTGAACTTGACTGAGGGCACTAGTCCCTCCAGTAGCTCAGATGATGGAAGCAGGAGCACACCCAGCAACTTGCCTAAGGCAACCAGGACCAGAAAGAAGAAAACCTCAGATTCCGAGGATGAGGACTATGTGGCTGCTGAGGAAGAGGCCACCTCAAAGAGGAAAGTCCTGAAAAAGGAATATGGCACAGCTGCTGCCACTAAGCCAGGGATGAAGCAAAAGGTTCCTGCCAAGAGAGCTCCCATGTCAAAAGCCAGAACATCCACTCAAGAGACTTTGGGATCTGCACCCAAAGAGCAGGTTGTGGCAGAAAAGAAAAGGAAAGAGAGGGTCAAGAAGACCACTGCCAGAGTGCTTGGGAGATCTTCAATAATGGAAGACTCTGAAGAAGAGGAAGAGGAAGAGGGTGTAGCACCCAAAGCTCAAAAGCTTGTGGGAGATGCTATAAGGGCAGGGGCTGTTCCATCTAAGCCTAAGACTGCTCCTAAGACTGCTGCTCCAGCTCCAAAGACAAAACCAAAGAGGAGCACCAGGAACATCCCTACTGAGGAGAAGAACAAGGCCCCAATGCCTCAAGATGCTGGAGGAGAAGATGATTTTGTTGTGTTAAGGAAGTTGAAGCCAAAAATTCTAGATCACAATGATGCTCATCCAGTAGCTGAGAACATGAAGATAAGGAAGGATTCGGGATTGAGGCTATGGAGAGAGTCAGATCCATATGCCACTAGAAGAAGAACTGCTGTGGACTACAGGTTCCATACCAAGGAACAACAGGACTTCTATGAGACAGTGTTGCTTGACAAGAAGCCAATAGTGTGTGACATTATCAGAGGCCATGCAATTAACTTGCTTCACATATTTGATGTGCCTCAAAAGTTCAAAGTCATGAGCCTAATTGTGGAAACCATAAAGAGGACAGCTGCAGATCAGAAGAGGAGTTGTGGGTATGCCCCACAGATCCAGGAGCTGATCAAGTCCAAGATGGGCACCAGTACATATCTGCTGGATAAGGAGGACTTGCCCATCTACCCAGACTTTGAGGACAACACTGTGGTGATGGATTAAAATGAACCATCTTCTGTGCACGCATAAGCCAGGAAGGAGAAGGCTAGGGCTGAAAAGGCTGCAAAGATGCCAACCATGGATGAGGCATCTCAGTATCTTCTGAAGAGCAAGCAAGATCAGCTTGGCTACTTGATTGCCTCCACTCTGAGGATTGAGAAGGGACTGGCCACCCTGACTCAAAACTAGGAGAGCTTGGAGAGTGTCGGTGTCAAAACTGGCAAATCTCGGGTAGGGGGTCCCGTACTGTGCGTCTAGGCCGGATGGTAATAGGAGGAAAGGGACACGAAGTTTTACCGAGGTTCGGGCCCTCTCGATGGAGGTAAAACCCTACGTCATGCTTGATTAATATTGATGATATGGGTAGTACAAGATTAGATCTACCATGAGATCGGAGAGGCTAAACCCTAGAAGCTAGCCTATGGTATGATTGTAATTGTGTATGTTGTCCTACGGACTAAAACCCTCCGGTTTATATAGACACCGGAGAGGGTTAGGGTTACACAAAGTCGGTTACAATGGTAGGAGATCTACATATCGTATCGCCAAGCTTGCCTTCCATGCCAAGGAAAGTCCCTTCCAGACACGGGACGAAGTCTTCAATCTTGTGTCTTCATAGTCCAGGAGTCCGGCTGAAAGTATAGTCCGGCCATCCGGACACCCCCTAATCCAGGACTCCCTCAGTAGCCCCCGAACCAGGCTTCAATGACGATGAGTCCGGCGCGCAGATTGTCTTCGGCATTGCAAGGCGGGTTCTCCTTCAAATTTCGTGTACCTGCTGAATAAAGTCCGGGTTCTTGTAGATGTTGCGCTCCTTGGATTCTACGCCCAATAATGGCCGCTTCCCACGTGTCAAATGAATATGAAAAGTCTGAGTGTTTTTACATTCACACCCCTAGCCGCGTAAATGAGCTGACCTATTTAAGGGGACAAGGATTTAGATCCAAACCACATCTTCCCCCCTTCGCGAGTGTTCATCAGAGCGCATCTGACAAAGGTCCATTCCACCATGGCCAGCCGTCGCGACTCCTCCTCTCGCCCTTCCAGCCCTCAGCCTGGATATTGGGAGAGATGCTCCATCCCGCATAGCAAGCTAGTGACGCTCCAGACCAAGGGATTTCTCCCCCGGCCTATATGGTCCCGGTTCGAGCCGGCCTTGCCATCTATAATGGCGGAGAGCAAGCGGAGAGTGCCCCTAATCCCTCCCAAGGAGAGCGGGTGTGCCTCGTCCCTTATTTATAAGGGGGCTCGGATTTCCAATCCATCCATTTCTCCAGGGGCTCCTGGAGTTCTATGGCCTCCAGCTACACAATCTCACGCCTGCCTCCGTATTGCATATCGCGGGCTTCGTAGCCCTCTGTGAGCTATTTTTGGGTATCGAGGCTCATTTCGGGCTATGGAAAAGGTTATTCTGCCTGGTGCCCCGCTCTAAGGAGGGGTCAATGTATCAAGTGGGCGGAGCCGAAGTGTGGCGCATCGCCGGGACCGGATATCTATCCGGAACCCCAAAGAAGGCGTCCGAAGACTGGCCCTCGGGGAAGACGTCCTGCTGCCGGATCCTGTCCGGATCGGCCTCCCTGAATTCGACAGTGCTCCCTTAAAGAAGCATCTAAGCTGGCGTCCACAGAGCCCTCAGAGGGAAAGTGACAGGGACATCATTTACCTGATGGGCCGAATAAGATTGTTAGCCCATTCCGGACTAACCATGATCGGGGTTATGGCTGAATGCATTATGCGGGGGGGTGCAATCGCTTCAGTATATGTTGGCGTTCTGGGAACGGGGGTCCCCAGACTTGCCTGCCTGCGGCCTGCGGCGTGGCTCAAAGGGGGGCCCAGCACAGCCCATCTTCATCAACACAGACCCAAGACCCTCGCGAGGGGCCAAGCCTCACGGGGCGGACGACACGGAGCTTCCTTAGGCACGGCCTCATCAGGCTGGCTCGCGAGGAGGCGGAGAGATCAAGGCAGGGTACCTCACGAGGTGCCCGTGACGCAAGCCATGACGACCAAAGGCGCCAGGCGGGCGCCAGCCCGCGCAGTGTCCTCCTTTCCTCTTTGGAGCAAAGGGAGCAAGCGCAGCCGCGGAGTACCGAGGCATCAGGCAAAGGTTGCCATTTCAGTGCAACAAGACCAAGACCAGGAGGACTACAGGATGGAGGTCATCGTGGAGCCCAAGACGGCGTCACCACCAGAGCTTTGTGCAGGCGAAGACTACTTTTGTTAGGATAGCTAGTACTAGCTGTCCCCCTTCAAATTAGCCCGCCATTGTTGGCTCCCTTCCCGCTCGATATTTGGGAAGAGGACCAGGGCCTCTATAAATAGGACTAGCCACCATAATAGGAAGGGGGATCGAAATCCGAGAGAGAGAGAAGGGTGACTGAACTCCCCCTAGCAGTTCGTCCCCCCCAGCCAAGAACAGACCCTCGTGAGGCTGTTCTTCCTTGTATGGTCCATCATCATCAGCCCAAGAGGCAATCCACCACACCACACACTGGAGTAGGGTATTACACCACAATGGTGGCCCGAACCAGTATAAACCCTGTGTCTCTTGTGTCGTTCTTCCCATAGCTTAGATCTTAGCGAGGCGGAGGGGTGCAGGTAGGTAGGAGGCGAAATCTCCGCGCGCACCCCAGTGTTTGAACCTCAAGGGTCTGCCGGAACCTGAAATCCGACATTTGGCGTGCCAGGTAGGGGTGCACCGGAGTTTTCCCTTCCGCCACCACCATGACCTGCCTCGCGATGAGTAGCGCGTCGCCCGCTCCGGCCGCCGGCGCCAGCACGGGGGCCAGGGGGCTCCGAGCCCTGGCCACAGCCCAGCAACGGGTACGGTGGCCAGACCAGTTCAAGCCAATGACGCCGCCGCGCTATGGCGGCGCGACTGATCCGCTGGCCTTCTTGCTGGCTTACGAGGAGGCCAACCTCGAAGCTGGAGGTGACGATAGGTGTAACACCCCGGATATTACTTTCCCAATTTGTACTCCAACTCTTGCCGTTTCCAGCGTTAAGTTATTTTATTTTCTCGGGTTCGGGTTTTTGTCTCCGTGTGTTGTTGTCGTTGTCATGCATCTCATATCATGTCATCATGTGCATTGCATTTGCATACGTGTTCGTCTCATGCATTCGAGCATTTTCCCTGTTGTCCGTTTTGCATTCCGGCGCTTCGTTCTCCTCCGGTGGTCTTTTCTAGCGTTCTTTCGTGTGTGGGGATTAAACATTTCCGGAATGGACCGAGACTTGCCAAGCGGCCTTGGTTTACTACCGGTAGACCGTCTGTCAAGTTTCGTACCATTTGGACTTCGTTTGATACTCCAACGGTTAACCGAGGGACCGAAAAGGCCTCGTGTGTGTTGCATCCCAACACCCCTCCAATTTGGCCCAAAACCCACCTAACCCTGCTCGATCATCTAGAGCGTTCTATCACGATCTCGTGGCCGAAAACCGCACCTCATTTGGACTCTCCTAACTCCTCCTATGCCTATTTAAAGAACCCCCGAAAACCTCCTTCTCCTTCCTCCCGAAAACCCTAGATCCACCCCTCGCGCCGCGCCGGACATTGTCCGTCCGGACCGGACGCGTCCGCGGCGCCACCGCTGCCCAATCGCGCGCCGCCACGTGGCCCCTACGCCGCCGCCCACCGCTCCGGCCCGGGAGGCCCGTAGCCGGCCCCCGCGAGCCCATCGCCTCGCCGCCCGAGCGCCCGAGGAGCCGCGCCTGCTCCTCTGCCGCGCCGCCCCGCTCCGGTGGCCGGAGTTCACCGCGCCGCCTTGCACAGCTCGCCGCGCCGCCCGAGGTCCTCGCCGGCCGCCACCGCCATCTCCGCCGCCAGATCCGGCCGGGAGTGGCCGGATCTTCCTCTCCCTCGCCTCCCGCCGCTCCGTCGAGCTCACCGGAGCTAGAGTGTTCGCTGGAGTTTGCCTCAGTTTGCGTGCCACCGAAACCCTAGATCCGGAGGTGTTTTTTTCCTTCTAAGTGCTCGAAATCCTAGATCCATGTGCTCCTGTTCATAGCCTCGTAACTTTGCATCCGTAGCTCCGTTTTTGGCATATAGCATATCAAAATGTTCATCTCAAAGAGTACATCATTTCATTCCATTGCATCATTTGCGTTTGAGTTCGTATTGATGCCCGAAATGCTGTTAGAAGAGGGCTACTTGAGTTAATTGTCAGATCTGCTACTCCATTTGCATATTTGTCATTTTTGCCATCATTATTGTGTGCATGATATGTCCATGAGCTCTACATATGTTTTGTTAAGGGTTTTGCCATCTTTCCAGAGGTGCAACCCATGTATTTTTGTGATGTGTGTGGTGGCTAGTGCAAGCTTGCGAAGTGAGGCACTTGGTAGTGCTGATTTCAGGGACTTAGCAATTCCACCAAGTCCTTGATCTGTTTATTTCATATGGCCATATGTTCATGTTGTTTCCTAGTGATCCGTGCCTCTTTTGAGGATGATCAGTAAGGAAGTTTTATTAATATTGTAGTGCTCTATCCATCCATGTCTTTGTTTGTAATTATGGAGCACGCTAGCTTGAGTCAATCGAGCTCTACTTTTGCTACTTTGTGAATCTGGGCAGATTGTCAACTTGTTTGCAATTTTGCCGATGATGTTGTAGTTGATCCGTGCATGCTATGCTATTGTTCTTGCCATATCTAGCTTGCATTTTGTGTTTTCTTGATGGGCGTATGCTTATTTTATCATGACTTTCTCCGTAGTGAGTGCATCGAGCTCGTAAACATGCCTACTTGATATCTGTTTTCAGCATGCTCCAGTTTTCACTAAGTCTGTGATCTGATTATGTTTTTGCCATGTTCACATGCTTGCAATTGTATTTTCTGATCCCTTTTGGCTCAAGGTCACTAAGGGACTTTTGTTAAGCTCTTTGAGTAGCTCCATTCTATGCTTTACTTTGTCATGTTCAGGTCCTGTAGCATGTAGTTTTGTTGCTCCGAAGAGGGCTACCTGATCTGAAATTCCAGACAAGTGTTAATTTCACTAAGTCTGAGATCTGTTTGCCATATGCATTTTTGCCATGCGTGTTTGAACCTGTTAATGGATGAATTGGTCATAGCTCAGTGCTAGACTTTTGTTAAGAATCTTGAATGCATCCCTTCCATGTATTTTTGTTGTCATGTTTGGGTGCTGTAGCATGTTCATCTCATTGCATTTAGATGGCTACTTGCTGTAAATCGCAGACCGGTGTCATATTTGTTTTGCTTTCCATTTCCAAACCGTAACTCCGATTCCGGCGTTCTTTATATCGTTTTCAAGCGATTTCATCTCATCTTTCCAGTGGCACACTTGGATTCCCAAGTTGAGGCCAGATTCATGCATTCCTTGTCAAATCTTGCATCTGCATCCCGCATAGCATATCATCTTTGCATCATATTGTTTGAGCTTTGCACGTGGTTGATTGTGTCCTTGTTGCTTGTTTGTCTTGTTTGGGTAGAGCGGGGAGACGAGTTCGCTAACGAGGAGCCCGTTGAGTTTGCTTTCGAGGATCCAGTCAACTCTGACAAGTTTGCAGGCAAGATGATCATACCCTCGAAATCACTACTATCTTTGCTTTGCTAGATGCTCGCTCTTTTGCTATGCCATTGCTATGATGCCTACCACTTGCTTTCAAGCCTCCCAAATTGCCATGTCAAACCTCTAACCCACCTTGTCCTAGCAAACCGTTGTTTGGCTATGTTACCGCTTTGCTCAGCCCCTCTTATAGCGTTGCTAGTTGCAGGTGAAGATTGGAGGCCGTTCCTTGTTGGAACATTTATTTACTTGTTGGGATATCATTATATTAACTTGTTATCTTAATGCATCTATATACTTGGTAAAGGGTGGAAGGCTCGGCCTCTCGCCTAGTGTTTTGTTCCACTCTTGCCGCCCTAGTTTCCGTCATATCGGTGTTATGTTCCCGGATTTTGCGTTCCTTACGCGGTTGGGTTATAATGGGAACCCCTTGATAGTTCGCCTTGATTAAAGCTTTTCCAGCAATGCCCAACATTGGTTTTACCATTTGCCACCTAGCCTCTTTTCCCTTGGGTTTCCGGAGCCCGAGGGTCATCTTATTTTAGCCCCCCCGGGCCAGTGCTCCTCTGAGTGTTGGTCCAAATACTTGCAGCGCCACCTCGGGGCAACTCGAGGGTTAGTTTTAGTTGTACGTAGTGTTCATCTGAGTGTGCCCTGAGAAAGAGATATGTGCAGCTCCTATTGGGATTTGTCGACACATTCGGGCGGTGTTGCTAATTTAGTTTTAACCTGTCGAAGTGTCTTGAAGAACCGAGATACCGAGTCTGGTCGGAACGTCTTGGGAGGAGGTCTATTCCTTCGTTGACCGTGAGAGCTTGTCATGGGCTAAGTTGGGACTCCCCTGCAGGGATTTGAACTTTCGAAAGCCGTGCCCGCGGTTATGGGCAGATGGGAATTTGTTAATGTCCGGTTGTAGATAACTTGAACCTTAACTTAATTAAAATAAATCAACTGTGTGAGTTACCGTGATGGCCTCTTCTCGGCGGAGTCCGGGAAGTGGACACGGTGTTGGAGTAATGCTTGCGCAGGTTGCTCTCTAGTTTCTCGCTCGCGCTTTGCCTCCTCTTCTCGCTCTCTTTTGCGAACAGGATAGCCACCATATTATGCTAGTCGCTTGCTGCAGCTCCACATATATTCTTACCTAGTCTTACCTATAAGCTTAAATAGTCTTGATCGCGAGGGTACGAGATTGCTGAGTCCCTGTGGCTCACAGTTTACCTATTACACCAAATGCAGGGCCTGATGATTCCGCTCCAGGTGACGCGCTCGAGCTCAAGTGGGAGTTCGACGAGGACTCTCAACGTTATTATGTTTCCTTTCCTGATGATCAGCAGTGGTGCCCAGTTGGGGGTGATCGGGACCGTGTCGCATGTTGGGTTATCTTTTATTTTGGCGCCGTAGTCGGGCCATGAGTGTTTGGATGATGTAATGTTATTTATGTACCTTGATTGATGTGGCGAGTGTAAGCCAACTATGTTATCTCCCCTTTATTATTATATTACATGGGATGTGTAAAGATTATCTTACTTGCGACATATGCCTTCAATGCGATTATGTCTCTAAGTCGTGCCTCGACACGTGGGAGCTATAGTCGCATCGAGTGTGTTACAAGTTGGTAATCAGAGCCTTCCCCGACCTTAGGAGCCCCATTGCTTGATCGTTTTTAGCAGCCGAGTTGTGTCTAGAAAAAATGTTTTGAGTCATCTAGGAATTATATATCGGAGAGTTAGGAATTCTTTTTACTTCCCAGTCTCCTCATCGCTCTGGTAAGGCATCCTGACATAGAGTTTTGACTCTTCTCTTCTCAAATTTCACTAAATTTTTTTAGGATCACGCGGGTATCTTGGAATCGTTCCGATGGTTTTATGATGAGAACATTGTCTTGGTGCCTCCTGTCATGGGTTTTGTGGAAGTATCCCAGGGAGTTGAGTTCTGGGGTGTTGTCGTCATAATTTTATCGTTGCAATTCTGGAATACCTGAGTTTAGTACGCCGACATCGAAAATCTCTTTTATGTAGTTCGTTGGTGAGATAACCTCGACGCCACCCAGTACTGGGGCGGGAGTTCGGGAGTATCGCCATAACTTGTATAACGGATGCTTCTCGAAGGTTGAGGTAGATGGTTTCCGAAGTTTTTTCTCGGTTATGTGTTGAAGGATGGATACAGCTAGATGTTGGATTTGCTAGATTTGGGTGAGATATTATTCTTCCCCTGTATCCCCAACACCTGATTGCATAACCGGAAAGGTTCGGGAGTTTCATAGGTGGGAATTCTCGTAGCTCTAGTTCTTCTTCCATGGATATTGGTTTGAGATTGGGATTTCTTACCGATTATTCGTTCTTGATCTGTACCTTGTTGATTTATTTCTCTACCTAAATTCTAAGTGGCTTCTCAATTTATGGATATGTGACCATTTCAAGAGGAATGCATTCGTTCATTTTGTTCGGATGTGAAGACTATATGTTGCAATTTTCATTCTGTTGGATTCAGCTTCAGTATTTGTCTATCAATGTGCTAATGGATGTCAACCTCTTCAGGATGGCTCCTCCAATGCGCACGACTCTGAATCCTGATCCGCCACCACCTCCACCTCCTCCGGAGGCATGGCAAGCTGTGATGGCCGCAACCAATGCAAACACACAGTTGATCATGCAAATTCTTCAAGAGCACAATCAAGGCAACCAAGGGAACCAAGGCAACAATCAGAATCACTCTGCTACACTCAACTAGTTCCTTGCTAATGGGCCAAAGACTTTCAGCAATTGTGTTGAGGCAACCGATGCTGACAATTGGCTTGTGGATCTGTGCAAGCATTTCGAGTGCAGTAACGTCAGGCCTGAGGACTTTGTCAAGTTCGCTTCCTTCCAACTCAAAGATCAAGCTGCAGAATGGTTCCAGCAGTACAAGGACTCCAGAGGTGGACGTGTTATCACTTGGGATGAATTCCGTCAAGATTTCAGAGCTCATCATATCCCTCAGAGCGTGGTTGAAAGCGAGCGTGAGGAATTCCGCAACCTGAAGCAAGGCTCTTTGTCTGTCTATGACTACAACAAGTTGTTTCAGAAGCTCGCCCGCTTTGCCAAGTAGGACGTCCCTGATGAGAAGAGCATGATATACCAGTTCAGGGGTGGTCTCAGAGAAGAAATCCAGCTCGCTCTTGTTCTCTTTGAGCCCTTGAGGTACGATGAGTTCTACAACATGGCACTGAAGCAAGAGGCTGCTCAGTTGAGGTGTGATGCTTCCAAGAAGCGATTCAGAGAGGCTACCCCTTCTTCCTCTACTCAAGTGGCCAAGCAGCAGAAGTATTGGCTTCCTCCTCCTCCGTTCCGTCAACCGTATCAGCAGAAGAGCAAAGGTGGCAGTGGATCTTCCCACCCACCCAACCCTGGCTTTCAGAACAAGACTTTGTCTCAACCTCCAAGATCAAGTGCCCCGTACCACCGTCCGCTTTCAGATGTCACGTGCAACAAGTGCCAACAGAAGGGTCACTATGCCAACAAGTGTTTCAACCAGAGACGTCTCCCTCCTCCTCCTCCTGTCAGATCGGCAAGTACAGCTGTGGTCAAGCATAACCCCAAGCACGCCAAGGTCAACTTGATGAATGCAGCTCAGGCAGAGGACTCATCAGATGTCATCATGGGTAACCTTCCTGTCAATGATATTCCTACGAAAGTACTTTTTGACACTGGTGCATCGCTTTCTTTTATTTCAACTCCATTTGTGGCCAAGCATGATTTTGTGACCGAAAGGATTCCTGTTCCGTTGAAGATTGTGTCTCCGGGCAAGCAAATGACTTCTAACAATTGCGTTCCGGATGTGTCTATCACGTTGGGTGATTACAAGTTTCTCTCTTCTCCGGTGGTTCTTGGCAACTCGGATATTGATCTTATTATCGGAATGGATTGGCTTTCTAAGCACAAGGCGCATCTTGATTGTGCTGCCAGGCAGATTCAATTGACCCATTCGTCTGAGGATGTAATTGTCTTTGCCGCTCGGGATAATATCATCCGTCTGTTTTCTCTCAATGAGAAGGGTGAACTGGATGCTATCTCGCAAATTCCAGTCATTTGCGAATATCAAGACGTCTTTCCAGAAGAGCTTCCAGGAATGCCTCCGCACCGGCCAGTTAAATTCGTCATTGATCTTGAGCCCGGCACAGAACCTGTGTGCAAGCGTCCTTACAAGCTCGGACCTGAAGAGCTGAAGGAGCTGAAGAAGCAACTCGATATTCAAGAGAAAATGGGTCTCATCCGGCCTAGTTCTTCTCCGTGGGGTTGTGGTGTTCTTTTTGTGAAGAAGAAGGATGGAACGGACCGACTTTGTGTTGATTACCGTCCATTGAACAAGAAGACCATCAAGAACAAATACCCACTTCCCAACATCAACGAGCTGTTCGAACAACTCAAAGGTTCCCAAGTATTCTCCAAGCTTGATCTCCGTATGGGTTATCATCAGATTCGAATCCGTGAGCAAGATATTCCTAAGACGGCTTTCAAGACAAGCTATGGTTCATATGAATACACTGTCATGTCTTTTGGCCTCGTCAACGCTCCTCCGACTTTCTCTCGCATGATGAACTTCATCTTCAACGCCTACACCAATGACTTCATTTTGGTCTATCTCGACGACATTCTGGTTTTCTCGAAGAACAAGGAAGATCATGCCAAGCACTTGCGTTTGGTTCTTGATAAGCTGAGGGAACATCAGTTCTATGCCAAGTTCTCCAAGTGCGAATTTTGGCTCGATGAGGTTCTTTATCTTGGTCATATCATCTCTACCAAGGGCATTGCCGTGAATCCTGAGAAGGTGTCCGGAATTGTGAATTGGGAACCTCCTCAGAACGTGAAGCAACTCCGTAGCTTCCTCGGTCTCGCAAGCTACTGCCGAAGATTCGTTGAAAACTTTTCTAAGATCGCGAAGCCTCTCTCTAATCTTCTCCAGAAGCACGTCAAGTACGTTTGGTCTCTGGAGTGTGACATTGCTTTCAACACTTTGAAAGAGAAATTGATCACTGCTCCAGTTCTGACTCCGCCTGATGAATCCAAACCGTACGAGGTCTTTTGTGATGCCTCTCTCCAAGGTCTTGGCGCAGTATTGATGCAAGAGAAGAAAGTTGTTGCTTATACCTCTCGCCAGTTGAAGCCTAATGAGAAGAACTACCCCACTCATGATCTCAAGTTGGCGGCAGTTGTGCATGCTCTTTTGACTTGGAGACATCTTCTATTGGGAAGAAAAGTGGACATTTTCACTGATCACAAGAGTCTCAAGTACATTTTCACTCAGCCTAATCTCAACCTCAGGCAAACTCGATGGGTCGAAATGATTCAAGAGTATAATCCGAGTATCGAGTATACTCCAGGCAAGGCCAATGTGATTGCTGACGCATTGAGCAGAAAGGCTTACTGCAACAGTCTGATTCTCAAGCCTTATCAACCCGAGCTTTGTGAAGCTTTCCGCAAACTTAATCTGCAAGTTGTTCCTCAAGGTTTCCTCGCCAACCTTCAAGTCTCTCCTACCTTAGAAGACCAGATTCGTCAATCCCAGCTTCTTGATGCTATGGTGAAAAAGGTGAAGATTGCGATTGCCAAGAGTCAACCCAAGTACAAGTGCTACCGCCTTGATGACAAGGATACTCTCTTCTTCGAGGATCGTATTGTTGTACCCAAAGGTGACCTCCGTAAAGTGATCATGAACGAGGCTCACAATTCTCTCCTCTCCATCCACTCTGGGAGCACGAAGATGTATCAGGACCTCAAGCAGGCTTATTGGTGGACTCGAATGAAGCGCGAAATCGCTCAATTCGTGAACGAGTGTGATGTCTGCAGAAGAGTGAAGGCAGAACACCAAAGGCCAACTGGTCTCCTCCAACCTCTTGCCATTCCAGAATGGAAGTTTGACCACATTGAAATGGACTTCGTGACTGGGTTTCCAAAGTCCAAGCGTGGCAATGATGCTATATTCGTTGTCATCGACAAACTCACCAAAGTGGCTCATTTTCTGCCTATCAAAGAATCAATCACTGCAGCTCAATTGGCGGAACTCTATACCTCTCGGATTGTCTCTCTGCATGGTATTCCACAAGTGATCTCTTCAGACCGTGGCAGCATCTTTACCTCCAAGTTTTGGGATTCTTTTCAGAAGGCCATGGGCACCAACATCCGCTTCAGCACAGCTTTCCATCCTCAAACTAGCGGTCAAGTCGAGCGTGTCAACCAGATTCTTGAAGATATGCTCAGGGCTTGTGTGATCTCCTTCAGCATGAAGTGGGAGGATTGTCTTCCTTATGCTGAATTCTCCTACAACAACAGTTTTCAAGCAAGTTCAGTCAAGGCCCCATTTGAAATTCTGTATGGCAGGAAGTGCCATACCCCTCTCAACTGGTCTGAAACCGGTGAACGTCAGCTTCTCGGAAATGACTTAATCATAGAGGCAGAGGAAATGTGCAAAGTCATTCGAGATAACCTCAAAGCAGCCCAATCCCGCCAGAAGAGCTACTATGATAGTAAGCACCGTGATTTGGCTTTCGAGATCGGAGATCATGTTTACCTCCGCATCTCTCCTATGAAAGGTACTCGTCACTTCGGTATCAAAGGGAAGCTTGCCCCTAGATACGTGGGACCTTTCAAGATTGTCAGCAAGAGAGGCGATCTCGCCTATCAACTCGAGCTTCCTTCAAACTTTGCAAATGTTCATGATGTGTTCCATGTCTCTTAGCTTCGAAAGTGCTTCAAGACTCCTGACTGCATCGTCAACTTCGAGGACATGGAGCTCCAAGAAGATCTTTCCTATCGTGAGCACCCAGTTGCTATTCTTGAAGAGACTGAACGCAAGACTCGCAATAAGTCTATCAAATTCCTCAAAGTCAAGTGGTCACACCATTCCGACCGTGAAGCTACCTGGGAACGTGAGGATCACCTCCGTTCTGAGTACCCGACGTTCTTTCAGTCCTAGATCTCGGGACGAGATCCTTTCGTAGTGGTGGAGTGTTGTAACACCCCGGATATTACTTTCCCAATTTGTACTCCAACTCTTGCCGTTTTCGGCGTTAAGTTATTTTATTTTCTCGGGTTCGGGTTTTTGTCTCCGTGTGTTGTTGTCGTTGTCATGCATCTCATATCATGTCATCATGTGCATTGCATTTGCATACGTGTTCGTCTCATGCATTCGAGCATTTTCCCCGTTGTCCGTTTTGCATTCCAGCGCTTCGTTCTCCTTCGGTGGTCTTTTCTAGCTTTCTTTCGTGTGTGGGGATTAAACATTTCCGGAATGGACCGAGACTTGCCACGCGGCCTTGGTTTACTACCGGTAGACCGCCTGTCGAGTTTCGTACCATTTGGACTTCGTTTGATACTCCAACGATTAACCGAGGGATAGAAAAGGCCTCGTGTGTGTTGCAGCCCAACACCCCTCCAATTTGGCCCAAAACCCACCTAACCCTGCTCCATCATCTAGATCGTTCGATCACGATCGCGTGGCCGAAAACCGCACCTCATTTGGACTCTCCTAGCTCCTCCTATGCCTATTTAAAGAACCCCCGAAAATCTCCTTCTCCTTCCTCCCGAAAACCCTAGATCCACACCTCGCGCCGCGCCGGACATTGTCCGTCCGGACCAAACGCGTCCGCGCCGCCACCGCCGCCCAATCGCGCGCCGCCACGTGGCCCCTGTGCCGCCGCCCACCGCTCCGGCCCGGGAGGCCCGTAGCCGGCCCCCGCGAGCCCATCGCCTCGCCGCCCGAGCGCCCGAGGAGCCGCGCCTGCTCCTCCGCCGCGCCGCCTCGCTCCGGTGGCCGGAGTTCGCCATGCCGCCCCGCACAGCTCGCCCGCGCCGCCCGAGGTCCCTGCCGGCCGCCACCGCCATCTCCGCCGCCAGATCCGGCCGGGAGTGGCCGGATCTTCCTCTCCCTCGCCTCCCACCGCTCCGTCGAGCTCGCCAGAGCTACAGTGTTCGCCAGAGTTTGCCTCGGTTCGCGTGCCACCGAAACCCTAGATCCGGAGGGTTTTTCTTCTTCTAAGTCCTCGAAATCCCAGATCCATGTGCTCCTGTTCATAGCCTCGTAACTTTGCATCCGTAGCTCCGTTTTTGGCATATAGCATATCAAAATGTTCATCTCAAAGAGTACATCATTTCATTCCATTGCATCATTTGCGTTTGAGTTCGTATTGATGCCCGAAATGCTGTTAGAAGAGGGCTACTTGAGTTAATTGTCAGATCTGCTACTCCATTTGCATATTTGTCATTTTTCCATCATTATTGTGTGCATGATATGTCCATGAGCTCTACATATGTTTTGTTAAGGGTTTTGCCATCTTTCCAGAGGTGCAACCCATGTATTTTTGTGATGTGTGTGGTGGCTAGTGCAAGCTTGCGAAGTGAGGCACTTGGTAGTGCTGATTTCAGGGACTTAGCAATTCCACCAAGTCCTTGATCTGTTTATTTCATATGGCCATATGTTCATGTTGTTTCCTAGTGATCCGTGCCTCTTTTGAGGATGATCAGTAAGGAAGTTTTGTTAATCTTGTAGTGCTCTATCCATCCATGTCTTTGTTTGTAATTATGGAGCACGCTAGCTTGAGTCAATCGAGCTCTACTTTTGCTACTTTGTGAATCTGGGCAGATTGTCAACTTGTTTGCAATTTTGCCGATGATGTTGTAGTTGATCCGTGCATGCTATGCTATTGTTCTTGCCATGTCTAGCTTGCATTTTGTGTATTCTTGATGGGCGTATGCTTATTTTATCATGACTTGCTCCGTAGTGAGTGCATCGAGCTCGTAAACATGCCTACTTGATATCTGTTTTCAGCATGCTCCAGTTTTCACTAAGTCTGTGATCTGATTATGTTTTTGCCATGTTCACATGCTTGCAATTGTATTTTCTGATCCCTTTTGGCTCAAGGTCACTAAGGGACTTTTGTTAAGCTCTTTGAGTAGCTCCATTCTATGCTTTACTTTGTCATGTTCAGATCCTGTAGCATGTAGTTTTGTTGCTCCGAAGAGGGCTACCTGATCTGAAATTCCAGACAAGTGTTAATTTCACTAAGTCTGAGATCTGTTTGCCATATGCATTTTTGCCATGCGTGTTTGAACCTGTTAATGGATGAATTGGCCGTAGCTCAGTGCTAGACTTTTGTTAAGAATCTTGAACGCATCCCTTCCATGTATTTTTGTTGTCATGTTTGGGTGCTGTAGCATGTTCATCTCATTGCATTTAGATGGCTACTTGCTGTAAATCGCAGACCAGTGTCATATTTGTTTTTCTTGCCATTTCCAAACCGTAACTCGGATTCCGGCGTTCTTTATATCGTTTTCAAGTGATTGCATCTCATCTTTCCAGTGGCATACTTGGATTCCCATGTTGAGGCCAGATTCAGGCATTCCTTGTCAAATCTTGCATATGCATCCCGCATCGCATCCCGCATAGCATATCATCTTTGCATCATATTGTTTGAGCTTTGCACGTGGTTGATTGTGTCGTTGTTGCTTGTTTGTCTTGTTTGGGTAGAGCCGGGAGACGAGTTCGCTAACGAGGAGCCCGTTGAGTTTGCTTTCGAGGATCCAGTCAACTCTGACAACTTTGTAGGCAAGATGACCATACCCTCGAAATCACTACTATCTTTGCTTTGCTAGATGCTCGCTCTTTTGCTATGCCATTGCTACGATGCCTACCACTTGCTTTCAAGCCTCCCAAATTGCCATGTCAAACCTCTAACCCACCTTGTCCTAGCAAACCATTGTTTGGCTATGTTACCGCTTTGCTCAGCCCCTCTTATAGCGTTGCTAGTTGCAGGTGAAGATTGGAGGCCGTTCCTTGTTGGAACATTTATTTACTTGTTGGGATATAATTATATTAACTTGTTATCTTAATGCATCTATATACTTGGTAAAGGGTGGAAGTCTCGGCCTCTCGCCTAGTGTTTTGTTCCACTCTTGCCGCCCTAGTTTCCGTCATATCGGTGTTATGTTCCCAGATTTTGCGTTCCTTACGTGGTTGGGTTATAATGGGAACCCCTTGATAGTTCACCTTGATTAAAGCTTTTCCAGCAATGCCCAACATTGGTTTTACCATTTGCCACCTAGCCTCTTTTCCCTTGGGTTTCCGGAGCCCGAGGGTCATCTTATTTTAGCCCCCCCGGGCCAGTGCTCCTCTGAGCCGTGCCCGCGGTTATGGGCAGATGGGAATTTGTTAATGTACGGTTGTAGATAACTTGAACCTTAACTTAATTAAAATAAATCAACTGTGTGAGTTACCGTGATGGCCTCTTCTCGGCGGAGTCCGGGAAGTGGACACGGTGTTGGAGTAATGCTTGCGCAGGTTGCTCTCTAGTTTCTCGCTCGCGCTTTGCCTCCTCTTCTCACTCTCTTTTGCGAACAGGATAGCCACCATATTATGCTAGTCGCTTGCTGCAGCTCCACATATATTCTTACCTAGTCTTACCTATAAGCTTAAATAGTCTTGATCACGAGGGTACGAGATTGCTGAGTCCCTGTGGCTCACAGTTTACCTATTACACCAGATGCAGGGCCTGATGATTCCGCTCCAGGTGACGCGCTCAAGCTCAAGTGGGAGTTCGACGAGGACTCTCAACGTTATTATTTTTCCTTTCCTGATGATCAGTAGTGGTGCCCAGTTGGGGGTGATCGGGACCGTGTCGCATGTTGGGTTATCTTTTATTTTGGCGCCGTAGTCGGGCCATGAGTGTTTGGATGATGTAATGTTATTTATGTACCTTGATTGACGTGGCGAGGTAAGCCAACTATGTTATCTCCCCTTTATTATTATATTACATGGGATGTGTAAAGATTACCTTACCTGCGACATATGCCTTCAATGCGATTATGTCTCTAAGTCGTGCCTCGACACGTGGGAGCTATAGTCGCATCGAGGGTGTTACAATAGGGTCATGGCCAACTAGCTCCCCATGGCCCTCACCGGCACTCCGCGCACATGGCTGCTCCACCTGCCGGCAGCCTTCGTGGCCTCTTGGGAAGAGCCCCGCAGCCTCTTCCCCGCCCATCACGCTACACCAACACCCCCGGTCGTCACAGCCCTCCTGGGCGGCTCGCAGGCGCCGCCTACAAGTCACCATGTCAAGCCGTTCATCCGCCGGGTCAGCGCCGCTCCCACGCGGCAGGGGGCTCTCCCGGACCGGGCGGCGCCCAAGGCCGGCCTGACCTTCAGCTCGGAGGACCACCCCTCCAACTCGGCCTGCTCGGGTGCGCTCCCCATGTTGTGCACCCCCACCATCTGCCAGGTGGCCGTCACCAGAACTCTCATCGATGGCGGTGCGGGCCTCAGCGTACTCTCGGTCGAGGCCTTCAACCTCCTCTGCATACCCCTGGAACGGCTGCAATCCAGCCGGCCCTTCTCAGGTGTTGGGGGCGGATCATCCATCTCCTTGGGACAGATCCGGCTCCCAGTAACCTTCGGCACCTACCACAACTTCTGCACGGAGCTGATCGACTTCGACATCGCCCCCATCGGCCTTCCCTACAACGCCATCCTCGGCTACCCAGTGCTGGCCCAGTTCATGGCCGCGACGCACCCGGCGTACAACCTCATGAAGATGCCCGGAAGCAGCGGTGTCCTCACCGTGCACGGGGACACCGGAGACGCGCTGCGGGTGCTCAAGCTCGCCTTCAAGACGGCGGCGTCGGCACATTCCGCCGACTCAGAGACCCCCAAGCCCAAGGGGGCTGCACCCGCCAAGAAGAAATAGTTGTTCACCCAAGACAAGGCGGAAACCAAGCTGATACCCGTCAATGAGGACGGGTCCACCAACGCCACTTTCACCACAGGCGCCAACCTCGAACCCGAGCAGGAGGAGGCCCTGGTCGGGTTCCTGCGCGCGAACAAGAAGGTATTCGCTTGGGAGCCGGACCAGTTGGCGGGGATCCCTAAGAGTGTAATCGAGCATCACCTCAACATGTGCCCCAATGTGCGCCCTGTGAAGCAGAAGGCAAGGCGGCAGTCCACAGAAAAGCAGGCCTTCATCGTCCAAGAGACCCGCAAATTAGAAGCCGCTGGGGTCATTCGCGAGGTCCGATACCCGGATTGGTTGGCCAACCCTGTCGTTGTGCCAAAGAAGGGAGGGAAGGAGCGCATGTGTGTCGACTTCACCAACTTCAACAAGGCATGCCCACAATATCCGTTCCCGCTCCCCCTCATCGACCAGATCGTCGATTCCACCGCGGAATGCGACCTGCTATGCTTCTTGGATGCCTTCTCTGGGTATCACCAGATCAAGATGGCGGTAGAAGACATCGAAAAGACTGCCTTCCTAACCCCGTGTGGGGTGTACTGCTACACATGCATGCCATTCGGGTTGCGTAACCCAGGGGCGACTTTTCAGCGGCTGATGCACATCACCTTGGGCCCGCAGCTCGGGAAGAATGTTGAGGCTTACGTCGATGACATTGTGGTAAAGTCTTGGGAGGCCAGGACCCTGATACAAGACCTGGAGGAAACCTTCGCGAGCCTCAACGCAGTGAACCTACGGCTCAACCCAGAGAAGTGTGTGTTCGGAGTCCCCTCGGGCAAGCTCTTGGGTTTCCTCGTGTCCCACCGAGGCATCGAGGCTAACCCGGAAAAGGTCAAGGCGGTCGAGGACATGAGCCCGCCAAAGACCCTCAGAGAAATGCAGAAGCTCATTGGGCGCATGACCGCGCTAGGGCGCTTCATCTCCAAGTTGGGGAAGCGAGCGCTGCCTTTCTTCCAGCTAATGAAGAAAAAGGGGCCCTTTGAGTGGACTGAAGAGGCCGACAAAGCATTCCAGGATCTCAAGAGATACCTGACCAGCCCACCGGCCATGGTGGCTCCGCGCCCTTAAGAGCCCCTGGTGCTTTACCTCGCCGCCACTCCCTACTCCGCCAGTGCAGCCCTGGTGGCGGTTAGAGAGGAGCGTCGAATCAAAACCATAGCAGCAGCCTGGGACAAGGCAAAACAGGAACAAGGAAGGCCCGCAGAAACCGCCACCGCGGCTGAGGAGGATCAGCCGCCGCAGAGGAGTGCACCGAAGGCGGAAGAGGCCCCTCTCCCAGATGGCCAGCCTCAGGAGGCCTCATCGCCTCATGAGGCGCCATGGTCTCCCAAGGGAGCCACCAGCACTGGCGCACTCAATCTCGTTGAGAACCCAGTGTACTTCGTCAGCACGGTGTTGCGGGACGCAAGGGCACGGTACCCCATGCCTCAGAAACTCCTCCTCGCGCTACTAGTGGCCTCGCGCAAGCTGCGGCACTATTTTCAGGGCCACCCCATCAAGGTCGTCTCGTCATACCCCCTGGAGAGAGTGCTCAGGAGCCCTAACTCAGCTGGAAGGGTCGCTCATAGAACTACAAGCGTTTCAGCTCGAATTCAGCACGACCAGAGTCATCAAGGGAGCAGCATTGGCGGATTTTGTGGCGGAATGGACGGAGGCACCAGGCCTCAAGGCCGATGAGGATCGGTCCCTCTCCCCGGGAAGCGAGGCGCCAGAAGGCTGGGTCATGTACTTCGATGGGGCGTTCTCCAGGCATGGCGCTGGGGCTGGGGCGGTGCATATATCGCCCACTCAGGACAAGCTCTACTATGCTGTGCATCTTTGTTTCCAGCAAGGTGAAAAGGTCTCCAACAACATAGCGGAGTATGAAGGTTTAATAGCAGGCTTGAAGGCCGCAGCTGCCCTGGGGGTGAAACGCCTCACCATCAAGGGCGATTCGCAGCTCCTTGTCAATTTCTCCAACAAGGTGTACGAGCCGAAAGATGAGCACATGGAAGCCTACCTTGTGGAGGTCCGCAGGATGGAGAAGCAGTTCTGGGGGTTGGAGTTGCAGCATGTGCCCCGAGGCACCAATCAGGAGACTGACGACATCGCCAAACGGGCGTCCAGGCGGTTACCTTAGGAGCCTGGCGTTTTCGAGGAGCGGCTCTTCAAGCCCTCAGCCCTGCCGTCATTTTCAAACACGGCTCAGCCTCGGGAGGAGCTCCCCCAGCCACCTGCCTCAGGAGCCCCGGCCTGTGGCCCGGCCTCAGGAGCACGCCTGCTCCTGACGATGGAACCTCAGGAAGGGTGCTGGATCACGGAGCTCCGTAGTTACTTAACAAGGGACCCTGCCGCAGAAGGAGGAGGAAGCGGAGCGTGTGGCACGGCAGGCCACGGCATACTGCATCCAGGATGGAGAGCTCTACCGGAAGCGACCAAACGGTGTATCCCTGCGCTGCATCTCCAGGGAGCAAGGAAAGGAACTGCTGGAAGATACACACAGCGGAGACTGTGGACATCATTCATCATCACGGACCCTCGTCGGCAAGGCGTTCCGCGGTGGGTTTTATTGGCCCACCGCACTCAATGACGCCGTCGAACTAGTGAAAGCTTGTGAGGCCTGCCAGTTCCACGCCAAGCAGATCCATCAGCCGGCAGGAGGCCTGCAGACTATACCACTTTCGTGGCCATTCGCAGTCTGGGGGCTGGACATCCCGGGCCCGTTTCCTCGGGCGCCGGGGGTTACCGCTACCTCTACGTCGCCGTGGACAAGTTCACCAAGTGGGCTGAAGTAGTGGCTGTCCGCACCATCCCTGCGGGTTCCGCGGTCAAGTTCATCAGGGGCATCGTGAGCCGGTTCGGGGTGCCGAACCGCATCATCACGGACAACGGTTCGCAGTTCACCAGTAACCTTTTCAAACATATTGTGCTAACCTTGGAACGCAGATGTGCTACGCTTCGGTGGCGCACCCCCGAAGCAACGGCCAGGCCGAGCGAGCCAACCCAGAGGTCCTGAGGGGCCTCAAGACCAGGACGTTCAAGAAGAAGCTGGAGGCCTGCGGCAGAGGTTGGTACGACGAGCTTCGGTCCGTGTTGTGGTCCATCCGCACAACCGCGACCAAGCCGACTGGAGAGACCCCGTTCTTCCTGGTCTATGGAGCCGAAGCAATCCTCCCTCACGAGGTCAGACGTCGCTCCGCGCGGGTCCTGGCGTTCGACGAGGCGCAACAGGGCGACATGCGGGGGATGGACCTCGTGCTGGGGGAGGAACATCGCCGAGAAGCCGCGCTGCGAGTGGCGAGGTACCAACAAGCACTGCAACGATATCACTGCCGCGACATCCGCCCCAGAACTCTCGAGGTAGGAGACCTCGTGCTCAGGCGGGTTCTCTCCAGGGAGGGATTACACAAGCTCTCTCCCATGTGGGAGGGCCCGTTCAAGGTTGTTCATGTTTCCAGGCCCGGCTCCGCGCGCTTGGAGACTCAGGAGGGGGTGCCGGTCCAGAACGCATGGAACATCCAGCACCTCCGGAGGTTCTACCCCTAAAAAGGCCCAGAGCCTGTGAAGAAGGCAAATGCATGTGAAGCTGTCGTGTTTTGGAAAAGGCCCGGAGCCTGTGAAGAAGGCGAATGCCTGTGAAGCTGTCGCGTTTTGGAAAAGGCCCGGAGCTTGTGAAGAAGGCCAACGCCTGTGAAGCTCGCCGCCCGTGACACTCTCACGTAATAATGAGTTGGGGCTGTACATGCCCCGGAGTCTCAGGAGCACCGGCCTCAGGCCCTGGGGCTCCCTCCCACACCCAGTGGCAGCACTTAGCTCCGCGCTGGTGAGAAGACGTCGAAGACTAGATTAGGTGCCGGACGCGGCTTTTTCATTTGCTTTCCGCAGTTGGCTTGTTCATGCTCATTCGAAGTTTTATTGAAGCTGTTGCCATCTTTGGCTTGTGGTTCTTCGACTTTTCACTCTCCTGCCTCGATTTCTCTTATGCAAGGCCTCGCGAGGGGGGGGGCAGCCGAGCGCCCTCGCAAGTGTTCCTGTCCTAGTCGTTCAAAGGTTTCGCGACCTGGGTCCATTACAGGAGCACCCCTCCAGTCCGTGCCCCACGGGCACCGCGACGCGAACACAGGGCCTGGGTCGGTCGCCCCCCACGGCTGGGGCCGGGAACTACCCACGCGCGGGCACATAGCCGGCGAGGGCCAACCGTCGGCCCCCACTATCGCAGGTAATCATGACCCGCTTTGCATGCAGGGACTTGTCCAATCCGTGCAGTTGCCGAGGCGCTATGGGGAAGTGGAGACGCCCACGTCCAATCAACCGCCACGCGGCGCCCAAGGCCACAGGCTGTTAGGGCCCGCGGCGCTTCGCTCTTGCCCTTCCGCCTCCCTGCACGGCCAAGTCCGGGCGCGCCTTGGGCCCGGGGGCTACTATCGGCATTCTGGGAACGGGGGTCCCCAGACTTGCCTGCCTGCGGCCTGCGGCGTGGCTTAAAGGGGGGCCCAGCACGGCCCATCTTCATCAACACAGACCCAAGACCCTCGCGAGGGGCCAAGCCTCGCGGGGCGGACGACACGGAGCTTCCTCAGGCATGGCCTCATCAGGCTGGCTCGCGAGGAGGCGGAGAGATCAAGGCGGGGTACCTCACGAGGTGCCCGTGACGCAAGCCATGACGACCAAAGACGCCAGGCGTGCGCCAGCCCGCGCAGTGTCCTCCTTTCCTCTTTGGTGCAAAGGGAGCAAGCGCAGCCGCGGAGTACCAAGGCTTCAGGCAAAGGTTGCCATTTCAGTGCAACAAGACCAAGACCAGGAGGACTGCAGGACGGAGGTCATTGTGGACCCCAAGACGGCGTCACCACCAGAGCTTTGTGCAGGCGAAGACTACTTTTGTCAGGATAGCTAGTACTAGTTGTCCCCCTTCAAATTAGCCCGCCATTGTTGGCTCCCTTCCCGCTCGATATTTGGGAAGAGGACCAGGTCCTCTATAAATAGGACTAGCCACCATAATAGGAAGGGGGATCGAAATCCGAGAGAGAGAGAAGGGTGACCGAACTCCCCCTAGCAGTTCGTCCCCCCCCAGCCAAGAACAGACCCTCGCGAGGCTGTTCTTCCTTGTATTGTCCATCATCATCAGCCCAAGAGGCAATCCACCACACCACACACTGGAGTAGGGTATTACACCACAATGGTGGCCTGAACCAGTATAAACCCTGTGTCTCTTGTGTCGTTCTTCCCATAGCTTAGATCTTAGCGAGGCGGAGGGGTGCAGGTAGGTAGGAGGCAAAATCTCCGCGCGCACCCCAGTGTTCGAACCTCAAGGGTCTGCCAGAACCCTAAATCCGACAGTATAGAAGCCACCCCATGTGGGACTTCAACGGGGAGGATGACGCCACCCGCTACGGCCGTAAGGGGTCGGATTCGGCTCCCGCTCTACTAAAGACCTTGTCCACTTTGTATAAGGGAGAAGAGGAGGAATTTCTCCGCATCAACCCACAGGGTGGATTCTCTATGCACAATCCCCCAAGCTGGGTAAGCGGCCGTATTTACTTGCCCATCCGTTTTGTATTCCCATTGTTAAATATTCAGTCTGACGACTTCAACGCAGGAACTGCGCCGGGCTATTAAGGAAATAAGCAGCCCTCCTCCACAACCCGAGGACCCAGGATGGTCCCTCGACCCGGCCTCTCAAGAGGATCCGAACATATCTATGGAGCTGATTGATGGAGTGTTCCATCAATTGAGCAAGGACAACGCCTTGGTGGCCATTACGGCCGATTACCCAGGGCTAATTCCAGCCTCCCAGGTAACTGAGATCGAAGTCCCAGTACCCTGAATAGGTGTCCGCCCTCTCGTGTTTTTAGTTTCCTGATTACAACCGAACTTTGCAGGGGAGGTTTGTAAGGCGGAAGGCCGAACCTGCGGCGACAAGCCAACGAGGGGCCGTAGGGCCCCGTGGGCAAAAAAGAAGTGCGGTCCGGACCGAGGCGTCAGCGCAAAGGTATGGCGCGCGCCCTTATCCCAGGTGTTATACCTTCGAGGCACATTGACACTCATGCTCTCTTCAGGACAAAGAGACCTCGCCGGACTATATCCGGAGAGGCTGCCAATCGCGCCTCCACCAGCCAGACTCCAAAGCCTGGTCCGGAGGCGGAGGCAGACGCAAGGCGCGCGCCAGACGCTCCTCCGACGGAGGATGTGGACGGGTTGTCTGCCACCAACTCTGAGGTGGAGAGTGCCATGAACCACAGGCGTCGCCGGATAATTCTTCGCGATGCTTGTTTCTCCCAAGGGGCGTTAGATGCCTTCAACTCGGGAGATGCGTACCTCCGTGCTGCTCAAAATGGTCTAGCCAGAGCCACGGAGCAATATGTAAAGGACATACGGGTAAGAAAATTTTGGTAATTATATATATATACCAGTAGCCCCCTAGACTTGAAACAGTTAGAATAACTGATTGAAGGATCATTTGTTATGCAGGTTCTTACAGAAAAGAATTCCCTACTGTCCAAGGAGCTGGAAGAGTGCAAAGCCCAACTTGAGGTCGGACTAGCCGCGGCAGGGGAGCCTAAGGAGACCCCCTCTGGTAATATACACTTCGAAAGATAAGTATTTTGCGAAGCACGGCATGGGTGCGAATCTGACAAATGAAATTGCAGATGGCGCCGGATTGAATCCGGAAAGGCAACACCTCCTACGCCAGCTAAAGGCTGGTGAGAAGGTGCTGACAAAGGTGAGCTGGGAGAAGAACGATCTCCAAGATGCCAACACCAAGCTGGGCGTCGAGTTGAAAGATGTTCGTGCCCAGCTGTCAGACTCCGTGAAGGAGAATCAGGGGCTTCGGCGTGGCATATTTAGTAAGTGCTTGAACGAACCTTTGAAAGAAAGTTTGGCGGGGAAGTCGACTAACAAAGCAATGTCTGTAGGTGTGCTAACAGGTCGTCCTACAGAGGAGATGCTCGGTTCTACGGGTGACCTTCTTCTCGAGCTCTCGTGACTGCTCGATCGAGTTCGGCAGGTGATGCAAGGCGTCGCCCAGGCCCTGTGGCCATCCGTCTCCATGCCCGAAGGTCTTGGAGAGCTTGCGGAGAAGCTAAAGGGAGCACGGCGGCGCTTCCGATTGTGGAAGATATCGGCCTGCCGTCAAGGCGCTAGGGAGGCCTGGGCCATGGTGAAGACGCGGTACGTAAAGGCTGACCCCAACCACATGGCCGAGGTCGGTCCTGTAGGGCCCGATGGGAAGGAGATCCATGTAAGCTTAGTGTACGGCCAAGTAGAGTTGGCCGCAAAGTATTCCCAGCAGGACTGTAAATTAGACAGCCTGTTAGATGGTTTGAAGAGGAATACAATCAGTCAAAATGACTATGTAATTTAATTGACATTTATAATGCCTTCTAGCCGGATTGTAGATCATTTGTCATGGCCGACCTTTTCGCTTCAGCCTCGGGACCTGACGGTCCGGAGTGTGTCCGAATTCCCATGCGGTTATATAAGAACCGGGGAATGCATGGAGACCAAGCGTAGGGGTCATTAGTGCGTGAACAGACAAGTGCCCGACTAGTTATGTTATATTACATGGTTAGTAAGAAACATCTTCCAGGGAGAATAGTTCCGTTAGGGGTTCCTTTCCCTGGGAGGCATGCCCTAAGGTGCATGTCCATGCTGCGAAAAGAAACGCAGGAAAAACATCTGGGGGCGTATAGATAAAAATAAAAAAAAGATAATCTTTAGTTCACCGACCGAGCATTCCCTTAAGAACGTTAGCTTTCGGCTTCACCCAGTCTAAGGTACACGTCCGGCTGACCCGGCAGTAACAATCGCAGAGGTGCTCCCTTTACCACCTAGCCGAATAATCGGGAACGTAGGGGTAAGCACAGGAGCCAGGCAACCCAGCTTGGCCAAAACTTAAGTAATATCGATGCATATAATGGTGAATAAAAGGTACATGCGGAAGTGTGACACATGTGTTGGGCATGAAGCCCGTATGAATAAGCTTCTGTTTAAAGAAGCCCCCAGGTTTAATGAGCGCGGATAGCGCGTCACTTTATGAGCCTTTAAAGGATATAAGAGAGAGAGAAGAAGAAGAGAAATGTAAGATAGAAAATATATAAAAAATGGACAGAGGAAGGAGACGAACACAAAGTCTGGCGCTAGGCGTAGAATCTTCGAAGACGGGCTGCGTTCCATGGGTTCGGCTCGAGTCGGTTATCCGATGCATCCCGCACGTGGTACGCTCCACCAGTCAGGACTTGGTCAATTATGAAGGGACCTTCCCACTTGGGCTTGAGTTTGTCCTTTTTCTTGTCCGGTAGTGGTAGAACTAATTCGCCAACATTGTAATTTTTGGCCCGTACTTCTCTGCTTTGGTATCTTCAAGCCTGCTATTGATAGAATGCGGAACGGGCCTTTGCCACGCCACGCTCCTCCTCCAATGCGTCCAAGCTGTCCTGCCGATCGAGCTCGGCTTCTCTTTCTTCGTACATGCGCACTCGAGGTGAGTCATGAATTATGTCGCAAGGCAAGACTGCCTCTGCACCGTACACCACATCTAGTGTGATTTTTCCTGTACAGCGCGCTTCCCGACTGGGGATTATTCCTCTAAAGGTTGTGCTGCTTCGCTCAATGCGATTCCAGTCTATTTCCATTTTTTGAAGTGTTTCCTCATAAATGAGGTTCAATCCGCTGCCGCCGTCCATGAGTACCTTGGTAAGACGAACGTCGTCCACTATTGGACTGAGGACCAATGCGGCTGGTGCTTGGGCTGTTCGGAATTTAGGTTCATCACTAGCATTAAAGGTAATAGCTGTGTCACTCCATGGGTTTATTGTTGCTACTTGGTAGACTTCGGCAAGGCTGCGGAGTGTCCTTTTTCGCATATTATTTGATGCGAAAGTCTCGAAGACTGTTAATACCGTATTGGTGTCTCTGGGGTGGCTTTCTTTGGCCTCCAGAATTAGGAGATTTTCGCCAATTTTGGCCACCTGTCGGAGTATCCAACATGCTCTGAGGCTGTCAGTTGGTGTGGCGTCCTCTGTACTGTGGATTTTACAGGGTACATTGAGCCATCCTTCCAGTACGGTACCATGCCCTATAGAGGGTTTTTGCTTTTTAGTGCTTGACCCGGGCGTCTGGTGATGATGCACCCTTTTATTTCAGACTGGGTTTGTATTCAGGGCCGGATTGTCCCAAAATTTGATTTCGATTTTCCAGGCGCTTTCCATCGCACAGTACTTTCGTACAATGGACGCCAAGTCAGCGAAGTGTGTAATATCACGGTGACTTATGGCGTTGAGTATTCCCTTGTCCGTGCAATTATTGCAGAAGATTGAGATTGCGTCTTCCTCGCGGCAGTCCCTTAGCCTGTTCTTAACCAGGAGGAATCTGGCCCAGTAATGATGTACTGTTTCATCGGGCTCTTGCCTGATTTTGGATAGATCGCTTATGTTGGGGTGGGTGGGTGGAATCAAATCCGAAGCCTCACCCCATTTGAGGCTCGGAGGCCGAGGAATTTCCGAACTCAAAAATTTGGATTCCTCGATGTTGTCCAATGAATCCAGCCCGTCGCCTGACTCTAAGTTCAGGTCTTGGGTGATATCCTCCGCTCCGCGGGTATCTGGCTTGGAGGGATCAGGAATCCGGACGTAGCGAGTCCTTAAGATAGATGAAGGGTCGCCGCACTGTCCCTCTACCACGGCAACGTGATGGGTGACTTGGGGAGAGTTAATCTCTCTCAGATCGGGTTTAGGCCCAATCTGGTCGTAATCCGTAGCGACTCCCAGGGCGGCGAAGCAATCCAAGAGCTCGTTTATGGAGGAGAGCTCCATTGGATCTAACTGCTCGACGAGTTCCGAGCTGACATGAAGATTGTTTTCGATGGCTCGAGAGGTCATCGTCGGCGCAGAAGACGAACAGGCGGTCATAAGAAAACCACCTAGCCAGAGGGTTTGGCCGACAGCCAAAGCTCCCTTAGCAACGGTGCCGTCTTTAAAGACGGGGCGAGGCATCCTTCCTGATGGCGACGACACAGAGGAACTCTCAATGAAAGCACCAATGTCGGTGTCAAAACTGGCAGATCTCGGGTAGGAGGTCCCGAACTGTGCGTCTAGGCCGGATGGTAACAGGACGCAAGGGACACGAAGTTTTACCCAGGTTCGGGCCCTCTCGATGGAGGTAAAACCCTACGTCCTGCTTGATTAATATTGATGATATGGGTAGTACAAGAGTAGATCTACCACAAGATCGGAGAGGCTAAACCCTAGAAGCTAGCCTATGGTATGATTGTAATTGTGTATGTTGTCCTACGGACTAAAACCCTCCGGTTTATATAGACACCGGAGAGGGTTAGGGTTACACAAAGTCGGTTACAATGGTAGGAGATCTACATATCGTATCGCCAAGCTTGCCTTCCACGCCAAGGAAAGTCCCTTCCGGACACGGGACGAAGTCTTCAATCTTGTATCTTCATAGTCCAGGAGTCCGGCTGAAAGTATAGTCCGGCCATCCAGACACCCCCTAATCCAGGACTCCCTCAGAGAGGATCATGGAGCAGAAGTTCTATGACTTAGATGTGAAGATCACTGAGATATAGTCTGTTGTTGAGCAACTTCAGGAGGAAGTGCAGGAGAAGAAGGGCAAGACAACCACTGATGCTTTTGCTAGAGTGTCCAGAGGTTAGAGGTCTGCTGCTATGCCTGTCACACCGAGGTGCAGTAACTGCTTGCAGCTATGCATCTCGGTGCCACCGAGTTGTTCCACTCGGTCACACCGACAAGGTCAGGCTATGTATACACACGGGCCAAAATTTAGAAAACTTTCCGAACCTCTTCGCTCGCGCTCTGCCTACTCTGCCTCCATGGGTCTCCGGATCGTCCTCCTCGTTGCTAGCCGCCTCCAGTCGCTGGTCTCCGCCGCCATTGATACGTCTCCAACGTATCTATTATTTTTGATTGCTCCATGCTATATTATCTACTGTTTTGGACATTATTTGGCTTTATTATCCACTTTTATATTATTTTTGGGACTAACCTATTAACCGGAGGCCCAGCCCAGAATTGCTATTTTTTGCCTGTTTTAGGGTTTCGAAGAAAAGGAATATCAAACGGAGTCCAAACGGAATGAAACCTTCGGGAACGTCATTTTCTCAATGAATAAGACCCGGGAGACTTGGACCCTACGTCAAGGCACAAGATAGGAGGCCACGAGGTAGGAGGCGCGCCTGCCTACCCCAGGCGCGCCCTCCACCCTCGTGGGCCCCCTGTTGCTCCACCGACGTACTCCTTCCTCCTGTATATATCCACGTACCCCCAAACGATCAAATACGGAGCCAAAACCCTAATTCCACCGCCGTAACTTTCTGTATCCACGAGATCCCATCTTGGGGCCTGTTCCGGAGCTCCGCCGGAGGGGGCATCGATCACGGAGGGCTTCTACATCAACACCATAGCCCCTCCGATGAAGTGTGAGTAGTTTACCTCAGACCTACGGGTCCATAGTTAGTAGCTAGATGGCTTCTTCTCTCTTTTTGGATCTCAATACAATGTTCTCCCCCTCTCTTGTGGAGATCTATTCGATGTAATCTTCTTTTTGCGGTGTGTTTGTTGAGACCAATGAATTGTGGGTTTATGATCAAGTCTATCTATGAATAATATTTGAATATTCTCTAAATTCTTTTATGTATGATTGGTTATCTTTGCAAGTCTCCTCGAATTATCAGTTTGATTTGGACTACTAGATTGATCCTTCTTGCAATGGGAGAAGTGCTTAGCTTTGGGTTCAATCTTGCGGTCTCCTTTCCCAGTGACAGTAGGGGCAGCAAGGCACATATTGTATTGTTGCCATCGAGGATAACAAGATGGGTTTTTTATCATATTGCATGAATTTATCCCTCTACATCATGTCATCTTACTTAAGGCGTTACTCTGTTTTCATGAACTTAATAATCTAGATGCATGCTGGATAGCGGTCGATGAGTGGAGTAATAGTAGTAGATGCAGGCAGGAGTCGGTCTACTTGTCTCGGACGTGTTGCCTATATACATGATCATACCTAGATATTCTCATAACTATGCTCAATTCTGTCAATTGCTCAACAGTAATTTGTTCACCCACCATAGAATACTTATGCTCTTGAGAGAAGCCACTAGTGAAACCTATGGCCCCCGGGTCTATCTTTATCATATTGATCTCCTACTACTTAGTTATTTCCTTTGCTATTTACTTTGCCTTTATTTTACTTTGCATCTTTATCACAAAAATACCAAAAATATTATCTTTATCATATCTATCAGATCTCACTCTCGTAAGTGGCCCTATAGGGATTGATAACCCCTATTTGCGTTGGTTGCGAGGATTTATTTGTTTTGTGCAGGTATGAGGGACTCGCGCGTAGCCTCCTACTGGATTGATACCTTGGTTCTCAAAAACTGAGGGAAATACTTACGCTACTTTGTTGCATCATCCCTTCCTCTTCGGGGAAAACCAACGGAGTGCTCAAGAGGTCGCAAGAAGGATTTTTGGCACCGCTGCCGGGGAGGTCTTCGCAAAAGTCAACATACCAAGTACCCATCACATACCCTTATCTCCCGCATTACATTATTTGCCATTTGCCTCTTGTTTTCCTCTCCCCCACTTCACCCTTGCTGTTTTATTCACCCTCTCTCTCTCTCTATCCTCCCTCTCTTTCTCTATTTGCCTCTTTTTGCCCTCTTGCTTTTTGTTTGCTTGTGTGTTAGTTTGCTTGCTTGTCACGATGGCTCAAGATAATACTAAATTGTGTGACTTCACCAATACCAACAACAATGATCTTATTAGCACTCCGATCGCTCCTCTTACAGATGCTGAATCTTATGAAATTAATACTGCTTTGCTGAATCTTGTCATGAAAGATTCGTTTTCCAGCCTTCCTAGTGAAGATGCGCTACCCATCTAAATAGCTTCGTTGATTTGTGTGACATGCAAAAGAAGAAAGATGTGGATAATGATATTGTTAAATTGAAGTTATTTCCTTTTTCGCTTAGAGATCATGCTAAAGCTTGGTTTTCGTCTTTGCCTAAAAATAGTATTGATTCATGGAATAAGTGCAAAGATGCTTTTATCTCTAAGTATTTTCCTCCCGCTAAGATCATCTCTCTTAGAAACGATATTATGAACTTTAAGCAACTTGATCATGAACATGTTGCACAAGCTTGGGAGAGAATGAAATTAATGATACGTAATTGCCCTACTCATGGTTTAAATTTGTGGATGATTGTTCAAAAAATTTATGCCAGATTGAATTTTGCTTCTAGAAATCTTTTAGATTCGGCCGCGGGAGGCACTTTTATGGAAAACACTTTAGGATAAGCTACTAAACTCCTAGATAATATTATGGTTAATTATTCTCAATGGCATACTGAAAGATCTACTAATAAAAAGGTGCATGCGATAGAAAAAATTAATGTTTTGAGTGGAAAGATGGATCAACTTATGAAATTATTTGCTAATAAGAGTGTTTCTTCTGATCCTAATGATATGCCCTTTTCTACTTTGATTTATAATAATAATGAATCTATGGATGTGAATTTTGTTGGTAGGAACAATTTTGGTAACAACGCGTATAGAGGAAATTTCAATCCTAGGCCTTATCCTAGTAATCCCTCTAATAATTATGGTAATTCCTACAACAATTCTTATGGAAGTTATAATAATATTCCCTCTGATTTTGAATCTAATATTAAAGAATTTATTACTTCGCAAAATAATTTTAATGCTATGATTGAAGAATAATTGCTTAAGATTGATGATTTGGCTAGGAACGTTGATAGAATTTCTCTTGATGTTGATTCTTTGAAACTTAGATCTATTCCACCTAAGCATGATATCAATGAGTCTCTCAAAGCCATGAGAATTTCCATTGGTGAGTGCAAAGAAAGAACCGCTAGGATGCGTGCTAAGAAAGATGCCTTTATAAGAGCGTGTTCTTCTAGTTGCTATGAAAATAATGATGAAGATCTAAAAGTTATCGATGTGTCCCCCATTAAATCTTTGTTTTTCAATATGAATCTTGATAATGATGGGACTGAATATGATCCACCTTTACCTAGAAGGAGTTCTAAAAATTCAGAATTTATTGATCTTGATGCCAAAATTGATAAAAGTGGGATTGAAGAAATTAAAACCCTAGATGTTGCTAAACCCACTATTATGGATTTCAAGGAATTTAACTATGAAAATTGCTCTTTGATTGATTGCATTTCCTTGTTGCAATCCGTGCTAAATTCTCCTCACGCTTATAGTCAAAATA
Source organism: Triticum urartu (assembly GCF_056163025.1). Lineage (NCBI taxonomy): Eukaryota > Viridiplantae > Streptophyta > Magnoliopsida > Poales > Poaceae > Triticum > Triticum urartu. Next base: position 123,608,458 of record NC_141873.1, read on the forward strand.
AAGCGTTTACTAAACATATCAAGAGTGCCCAGGCGACTTATCAACGCTGTGTTCAGAATTGTCTTCATAAGCAGATTGGGCGCAATATTCATGCATATGTGGATGATATTGTGATAAAGTCCAGGAAAGAGGAAACATTGATAGATGACCTGAGAGAAACCTTTGACAACCTCCGGGTTTACAAGATGATGCTCAATCCAAACAAATGTGTCTTTGGTGTCCCGGCAGGCAAACTCTTGGGCTTTCTGGTGTCAAACAGGGGCATTGAGGCTAATCCGGAAAAAAATTCAGCAATCACATCTTTAGCTAAACCGGCATGTATCAATGACGTTCAACATTTAGCCGGCCGGATTGCGGCTTTGAGCCGGTTTATTAGTCGCCTCAAGGAGAAAGCTATCACTTTATACCAGATGTTAAACAAAACGGATGACTTTGTCTGGAGCGATGCGGCTGATAAAGCATTTGAGGATCTGAAGAGGCAGTTAGCTAAACCACATGTGCTTGCAGCTCTGATCGATAAAGAGCCTTAACTATTGTATGTGGATGCTAATGCCAGGGCTGTTAGTGTGGCTATTGTTGTGGAGCGCAAGGAGGCTGGAAAGGAATATCTGGTTCAACGGACGGTTTATTATATCAGTGAGGTACTTATCGAATCAAAACAGAGATATCCACATTGGCAGAAGCTGGTGTATGGGGTGTTTATGGCAAGCCGGAAGCTCAAGCATTATTTTCAGGGTCATCCCATCACAGTGGTAAGTTCATCCCCTCTGGGAGATATCATTCAAAACAGAGAAGCAACTGGCCGGATTGCCAAGTGGGCTATTAAGCTTGGACCTCACGGGCTCAGATACACACCTCGCACAGCGATTAAATCCCAAGCACTCGTGGACTTCATAAATGATTGTACAGAGTTGCGGGCACTAGAGGAAAAGCCAGATAACACGTATTGGACTATTCACTTTGATGGATCCAGACAGTTGGAGGGCTCGGGGCTGGAGTCATATTAACTTCCCCACGAGGTGACAAGTTTTGTTTTGTCCTCCGCTTAATGTTCCCTTGTACTAACAATGCAGCTGAGTACGAGGCCTTACTCCACGGTCTTCGGATGGCTAAGGAGATGAACTTAAGCCGGGTTAAGTGCTTCGGTGACTCGGATCTGGTGGCTCAACAGGTATCTGGCACTTGGGATTCTAAAGACCCACTCATGGCTGCATATCGACGAGAGGTGGACATAGTGGCCGGTCATTTCAAGGGTTATCAAGTTGACCATATCGACCGGCGAAAGAATGAAGCGGCGGACTCTTTAAGCCGCCTTGGCTCTCATCGTAAACCGGTCCCACCAAATGTCTTCCTCGACGTACTACATAATCCGTCGGTCAAGATACCAACAGAGGAGGAGTTGGCTATTCCTGACCCGGAGGCCCAATTGGTGGCAGCTTTGCATGTTATACCGGATTGGACAATCCCGTACCTAGCTTACATGACCCGGGGCGAGTTACCAGAGGATGAAACCTCGGCCCGTCAGATAACCCGGCGTTCCAAATCAATGACCATAATCAATGGGGAGTTACATCGTTACAGCGTCACAGGAGCAATTCAGCGTTGTGTATCTCCTCAAGAGGGTTGTGCGATTTTGCGAGAAATCCGCGAAGGAGATTGCGGTCACCACGCAGGTTCAAAATCATTGGTGGCTAAGGCTTTTCGTCACGGTTTCTATTGGTTAACAGCTCACGCTGATGCTGAGGATTTAGTCAAAAGATGTGACGGTTGTCAAAAATTTGCATGCCGTGCTCATATTTCGGCTCAGGAGTTGAGGATGATTCCAATAACTTGGCCATTTGCGACTTGGGGGCTCGATATGGTTGGACCCTTTAAGAGATCCAAGGACAAAAAGACCCACCTGTTAGTGGCAGTTGACAAGTTCACCAAGTGGGTGGAGGCAGAGCCAGTCAGTAAGTGTGATGCGGCCACAGCGGTTCAGTTCATCAAAAAGGTGATATTCCGGTTTGGCTTTCCACACAGTATTATAACTGATAATGGTACTGATCTGTCAAAGGGAGAGATGGAGGAATTTTGCCAACGTGAGCACATCCGGCTTGATGTAGCATCAGTGGCTCACCCCCAATCTAATGGTCAAGCGAAGAGGGCAAATCAAGAAATTTTGAAAGGTATTAAACCCCGACTTATGGTTCCTTTAAAGCGGACACCGGGGTGTTGGGTGGAGGAGTTGCCTTCTGTGTTATGGAGCATCAACACCACACCAAAAAGATCTACGGGTTACACGCCTTTTTTCATGGTTTATGGAGCAGAGGTGGTTCTTCCTAGTGACATCCGTCACAACTCGCCGTGAGTGGCAGCCTATGTTGAAGCTGATAATGAGAAGGCATGTCAGGACTCACTGGACCTGATAGATGAGGAGCGTGATCTCGTAGCAGCACGTTCGGCGATTTATCAACAAGATCTCCGACGTTATCACAGCCGCTGGGTTAAGACCAGAACTTTTCAAGAGGGCGATCTGGTGCTTCGACTCATCCAGGATCAGACTGATATGCACAAGTTATCCCCACCTTGGGAAGGACCTTTTGTGGTCAGCAAGAATCTGCACAACGGGTCATACTACCTCATTGATGTTCGAGAGCACAAAGACTCACGTAAATCGGAGGAGGAGACCAATCGGCCGTGGAATATAGCTCATCTTCGGCCTTACTATACTTGAGCCACAGGCTCTTCTTATGTACATATTTATGACAATGTATATATTATATAATAAACCGGAGCCTCGAACAAAGCAGGGTCTCTGTTCTTTTTACATCATGTGTGAGCCTACAAGAGCTTCTACTGACAAACGGATTTTTGTTAAAACGGCCTATACGGCCACACGGATATAAGGAAAATCACTAGGGGGCTTGGTCATATCCGAACCATAGCTACACCTTTTGATTGGTTTAAAACCACAAAGGGATGTCACTAGGGGGCTTGGTTGTCTTCACACCATAGCTACACCTCTTGATAGGCTTTAAGCCAAAAGGAAATTATGTGGAGCCAAAGAGAGTCTGTTGCATTAAGCACAACTCAAACATAGGTAACCACTGAGCACAGCTCAAATATTACCTGGGGGCCCCTTGCTTCTCAAAGAACAATGAGTTTGAACCCTTGTAATAGGCTATCAAGCCAGGCATGGAAGCCAGGTGTATTCACCTAAAACCCCAGGTTATCCTGCCTCTTTAAGTAAGCCACTCCGTCCAGGTAAACCTGGTATGACCCATCGAACGTTTGACAAGTCAATCCCATGGACCCTGAACTTGTCAAAGTTAAACCGGTGATTGGTTAAAGATTGAGGTCCATCTTAAAAGGCTTTGCAAAATGGTTTAACTCAGCGGCCTGGCAGCCCATGAAAAGCCTCGATTTAGGGCCTGGCAGCCCATGAAACGCCTTGCATATTTCTTTTGTTTTTGTTGTTTTTATGATAAAGGATTTATAAATATTTTTTTGATAAACTGGTGTTCATTACAACCCGGCATGACTTTCAGCACTTAGTTGTCAGTACATGATCAGATTCTAAACCGGTAGCGTACTGCTCCGGTCTGGTTTTGACTAGATGTCACCAGCATTATACGGACAAATCAACGGCTTTTTTAGCCCAATATGATTTCTATATGAACCGGCAAGAGGGCCAGGAGTTATCAACACTCCGGATTGGTATTTTCACCTCTACCATACAAGCAGTTGGTCAGCCAACGAGGTATGTCACAGATATTATTTAGTTTATCTGGTTAATACAAATCTTGGTTATTCATCCAAGTTATGTATTTTTTTGGGTATCATGACCCGTCTAGTGGTAAACTACTAGGACGCTTTCAAGTTCTTGTATGCAGGAACACAAATCATCATGGACTATGCATAAATAGATCCCAAAAGTGAAACAAGTTTTCCAAATATCAAGCAACATAAGCATGCTCGATGGCATGACAGATAAAGGTGTTTCTGCTATCTTATTACAAGGAGCTTCAAAATGGCCCAAATTGAATAATTGTTTTCAAGCAGTAGCAGACTGTAGCTTGTAAACCAGTCATTGATCTAAGATGCTTCATCGGGATGGCTTGACGGTTGAGGGTCATCTTGTGCAGTCACATCTTCTTCATCCCTCCCCAGATGCTGGAAATCAACCGTTGACCAATCGATTCCGGTTAAAGCTTGAAACACGGCCTCTTCATGGATAAGGCTGGAGGGATCAATGTCAGGAGCGTAAGTATGCTTACGGATTGGAGGCACAAGTTCTTCAACATCATGGATCACAGCAGGCTATCTCTTTCCTTCAGCATCGTAAACCGGCTGGAAATGAGATAAGTCTGTGTCCTCCGCCAGTTTGCTGGCTATTGGCCGCATCTCCTTTGTCAGCCTTTGGAGATCATCATTATTGAAGTCTGAACCGTCCTCCTTCACACCTGGATATCCTTTAATGATGTCTGCCGCTTCAAGATCCGGAATCCATGCCTTGGCCCGGATTAGTGCGGTCAGCGCTCCTGCTCTTGCGGCTGCCTTCTTCGGTTCTATAATCCGGGCTAGTAGCATGGCCAGTTTCTCAAGGGTTTCTTTTATCAATGATGGCGCCGGTTTGTTGTATGTTGCAGTGCAAATAGCATGCTGGGATCCAGAATATAGTTGTTCTATTAAGGTGTACGCCACTTTAAGCTTCATCCGCATGTCAGAGCCCAGATGAGCAATACGGGTGCATGTCATGGTTTAGTATTGGTAAGCCGGTCAATAATAAGATCTCAGGAATTAGACAAACGGCATAAGGAGGTACTTACCAAACACATCGGATGTCATGGCATCAATCTGCCGCTTTAAACCGGTCAGTTCGTCTACCACTGGCTTCAGGGCTGCTTCTGCGTCCTCGGCTTTCTTGGTTAAACCGGCCTTTTCAGTTTCCCAGTCAGCACGCTCCTTGTTGAAGGTCTCTTTCAACTTCTCCATAGCGGCCAGGGCATTGGTCAGCTCCTCTTTGGCTTTGGAAGCCTCTGCTTGTTGGGATTTTACGTTCTCTTGAAGATCAGCGGTTTGAGCATCCCTCTTACTCAGCTTGGCCTGCAAAGGCGAGGATATGTCAACAACAGGATATGTATTTTTTAAGTACCAAGCGTATAGCAAGTTATGCACTTTGTACTTGGGGCTAATGCCTATTTTCTCTATTATCAACAAATCTTTCACAAGTATCAAGTACAATGCAAGCATTATCCTTAACACTTGGGGGCTAATGTACATCTGTTCAAAACTGACGCATTGATTCAAGACCCGGTTTACCTCGCAAAGCTAAACCGGCCCTTGGGGGCTACACCAATGCCAACTACATGAATACAATGATAAATTATCGGTTTTATTTTTACTAAGGACTTGAAATATTGAGGATTAGCATGCAAGGATTAAGATATTACAAAGTCCCGGTTTATGATTAAACATCATAAACCGGCCCTTGGGGGATAATTCGGCTAATGTCTATACTTTGGATTTAAGAAAGGAAGGTGATAATAATACCTCATAGCGCTCTTTCATCAAATTCACCAAACCGGCTTCATAATCACGGTTTGAGTGCAGACGGTTTAGAAAACTGGAGTGGAGTTCTTGAGTGCTGAGGTGAGCGTAGTTTGACAAGTCAGTGCTCCATTTGCCTTTTTCCATGGCAGCATGCTCTTCCTTGGCACTATGTTGGGCCAAGATTACAGGATGGCCAGGAGAGGTGTGACCAATACCAGTGATGGTAACCTCGCCTTCTTTATCTCCAATAGCTTTATCTGGAGTTGATGGAGTTTCAGTAGCTTTCACCGGACTAGACTGGATTGGATCTGCCAGTTCAGTATCAGGCACAACAGTATCAGCTTCTAGTTGTTCATCGATATTGTGATCTTGAGGAGGTGGCTCATCAAAGGTGACTTCATGATTGGGATCCTCCGGTTCACCTGTTTGCTCTGGTTCATGAGCCACCTGGTCTTCAGACGGATTGTTCACCCGAGCTTTTTTGCTGGGTCTGGCTTTGGATCTACAAACAAAAATAAAAGAGGTGAAAATTAAGCATAGTATTCAAGGTATGAGAATGTTCAAAGAAAGGGTTTGAGTACTTACCCAGCTACAGTTTTGAGAGGAGGGAGTTGGTTTGCTATTGACTCGCCAGATGATGAGGGAGGTGTCACCTGATAATTTGAATCGGGCGGATTAAGAGGTTGTCAGAAATAACCTGCCTTGGGGTAAGAATTGTCAAAAGGAGGTGAGACCTCAGATCGGCATTTTTGAACCGGGGTGTCAGGTAAACCGGTCGAGGTGACCTTTTGGCCGCTGTGTCGGGTTGTACGGCGAGCTTCGTGTTGCTGCTTCTTCAAAATAAATGTTGGATCCAAGTGAGCAAGAGGATGTGGAAAGCTTACTTTCTAGATTGCTTGACGGATTTTTTGCGATGGCAGAGAGTCTGAACCGGAGGAAAGGACAATTACCTCTACATCGTCAGCTTGGCTGCCTTCCGCACCCTGCTGATAAACATCATTGTTAATGAGATGCATAAATAGGGAACCAAGTGAATCAAGTTCTACCTCAACTTCCGGTTCATCTGTGTCGTCATCCAATTACATGTTGATGCGTTCAGCGGCCTTCCGCTTTGAGGTTTTCTTGACGGTTTTTGTTTTGGGGCGAGAGGGCTTTGCAGCTTTTCTGCAGGTTTCTTCTTCCAGAACGTATTGTCACCCTATTTATAAACAAACAGAAGGATGTTCATAGGTTGTACGGTCTACAAGATATCAAGTGTGAAGCCGAAAGGCAGCACTTACAGCAGGCAGTTTGTTTTTTGTGTAGAACGGGTTCAAGCCGGTTTGGCGGCAGATAGATTCCGATTCATTCAAAATCATTCTGACACTTTCAGTGACTTCTTCATCGGTTAATTGAATGTTGATGTGGCGTTAGGAGTCTTCTAATTCACCAGTGTACTCACACATTAAACCGGAGCGGCGGCTTAATGGCAAGATGCTCCAGGATATCCAGCAACGCACAAAGTCGACGCCTGATAAACCGTTGGCCATAAAGACCCAGATCTTGGCGAGTTGAGGGGCGTATGAGGCCCGTTCTGCAGCACTCAAACGTTGTGGCAGTGGATGAGTGTTGGAAAGTCGGTGGGCGCGGTAACCCGGCAGAGGATTCTCGTCTTCAGGGGAAGTATCTTTACAGTAGAACCATGTTTGGTTCCAATCTTTGGGGTGACTGTGCAGCTTGGCATGAGGGAATTCAACCTCTTTCCTTTTTTAAATAGAGACGCCACCAAGTTCAGTGTTGCATCCGTCTACAAATTCAGTGCGCCGGTTCAGATGAAAAAAAATCCCGGAATAGCTCAGCAGTTGGTTCTTCTTGTAAGTACACCTCACAGAAGACTTGGAAATTGCATATATTAGACACCGAGTTGGGTCTGATGTCTTGAGGATGGAGCTGGAAACTGGCAAGCACGTCCCGGAAAAACTTTGACCCAGGCGATTTGAAACCACGGCCTATATGGTCAACAAATACCACTACCTCGCCCTGTTTAGGGGTAGGGGGATTCTCCGTTCCTGGAACTCGCCACCGGATCTCATTCTTTTTGGGCAAAGTACCAATCTTGACCATTCCGTTCAGCTGTTCTTCGGTAACCCAGGAAGGAGCCCAGTTGCAAGCATAAAACTATTTGTCCATTGCAAATGAAAGGCTAAAAGGAAATACTGGTTTACAAATCATTCGTGGTGATACGTAAGATGTGACGGAACAAAGATATACAAGTATGTAAATTGTACAAACCGGAGGCTAATACTATAATGAATGACAAGGCAATATCAAAACAAAGGAATGCACGTGTTGTTAAACTGAAGTATAACAGCGGAGGTAAAAGGCTTGCCCGGTTCACTAGAAGGCTAATGGTATATGATAGATTGTTTTTACAAAGGTAAACCGTCTATATGGTAAAGAGGATACAGATCTAAGTTGGAAAGGGCTAAGTAAGGTAAAACAGATTTCACAGTTTAGCATGGGAATTTCAGATCTGCCGTGTGTTGGATAATCAAAATATATTCTGGTCTAATCTCAAGCGCTCAAAAGGTTCAGTAAGTTCAGGTGAGTTTGATATCAAGCAGATGCCTTAACAAGAAGAAATGAGTTTAAACTACGAAAGGCGCTGAAAACAATCAGATCTAACTAGCGACTGAAGGAGGAACAACTTCAAGCTATGAAGAACACCGAACCCTAATGGTGGATCTGGGGTGAGGAGAAGAAGAACTTACTGGTACAGGAGGAAGCAGTGGAGGATCACCGCGTTTCTCTGGTGCGATCAGGTCGATGCAGCGGCCTTTGTCGAAGCAGAGGTAAAGCTCGATGACGGCGGCGGCGCTCAGGGGCAGAGATGTCACGAGGAGGAAGAAGAAGTGAAGGAGACGAAGGGGGAAAAGGAGAAGGACCCGTGGTCCTATTTATAAGGCAAAGCGATAAAGCGACAAGTGCGGGAATCGAGGAGCTCAAAAATGGATAGTTAATAAGGGTGTCGCCTCGATGGTTGGATATACATTAATGAAGGGAATCTTCGGCTTCAACGAATAGATGACGTCAGGGCGGTTTACTACAGAGTTAAAGGATGACATCACAGCGGTTTACCAGATTTATATGAAGATGACAGGGCAAGAATTTTTCTAAGTATTGAAGATTGACATGAACAAGTTCAAATCAATCTGGGGCCTAATGTTGGGGATATGATTACTGGAGGTAAACCGGCTAGGAGTGGCCGGGTTAGCTCCACGAGGATAGAAGCCCATGAAGACGTGAAGGTGGTGGCGCTTTACGAAGGCCCAAGGCCCAAAGGCGGGTTAAAGCCTGTAGATGTAAACCGACGCTATCATGTAACTTGTATTGTAAGTTAGAGGAATAGAGACCGAACCGGACACATTTATGTTCCGGCCTCAGGACTCTGTAAACCGGCGGGCGTCGACCTATGTATATAAAGGGACGACCCGGCCGCGGTTTGAGGACGAGAAACAACAACTCGAGAGCCAGGCAAAGCGGATTCGCTCCCTGGTCATCGAAACCCTAGCAATACCAATCACAACTAGACGTAGGCTTTTACCTTCATCAAAGGGGGCAAACTAGTATAAAACCTCTCGTGTCCCCTTGTCCGGTTTAACCCCTTTAAGCTAACCCGTAGCGATGGCTCCACGACTAAGTCCTTTCACGAGGACATCTGCCGTGACAAACCCATGATAGGCCCCATCTTTGGAGGCATCTATGCTTCACGCCTACCGAAACCCTGCACCAGCCATGGAGCCAGAGCCGTAACCACAAGTTGATCCTTCACGATAGTCTAATTACTAGTGGGATCCGGAGCTGATTGCCAGCCAGTGGCAATCGGGGTCTTCTTCTTCTTCTCAGTACGACCCCAACTATTACTATGGATATCCGCCAGGCCAGCCGTGGCCATAGACCAACTTAGGCCAAAAGCCTAAGCTTGGGGGAGTACGTATTTCCCACTGACATTACACCTATGTTCACACCGACATTACACTTATGTTCACACCGACATTACACTTATGTTCACACACTCATTGCTAGATGGCGGTGCTCATACTTTTTCATTGTATCATCCATGCTAGTTTATTTCCCTCTTTATGCTTTCTTCTTGTGTGTTTAATAAACCTTAAGAAAAAACAAAAAAATTAGTTGTAGCTTTTAATTAGTTTACTTTCCATGCTTGTAGTAGTAACTAAAAAGAAACCCGGAAATATTTCCTGTTCTTCTTTTTGCTTGTTGGGTTTCCTGTGTAAATAGTTTTATTTCTTTTCTTTTCTTTGGGGTCGATAGGAGAAGACCTTAATTAAATTGTTGAAGTGGCTCTTATATGCATAATTGTTGATCTGACAGAAAGAGCCCATATTGCCTTGTCTTCTCCTATTTATTGAATGCTTGCAGATTCCAGCTTAGTCCAATGCACGTGCACTATTATTATTATTCACATCGTTCGGTCGTGCAAGTGAAAGGCAATAATGATGATTATATGATGGACTGGCTGAGATGAGAAAAGCTGGTATGAACTCGGCCTCTTTTGTTTTTGTAAATATGATTAGTTTACCGTTCCTAATTCAGCCTATTATGAATAAACATATTTGCAATGACAACTAGAGATCATAGTTCTTGTGCCATGCTTGATTAGCTATGAGTTATAATGGTTTACCTTGCGTGCCAACATGCTAGTGAAATGGTTATGATGTGGTATGATAGGGTGGTATCCTCCTCTGAATGATTTAAGTGACTTGCCTTGGCGCATATTCACGCATGTAGTTGAAACAAAATCAACATAGCCTTCATGATATTTATGTTCATGGTGGATTATATCCTAATCATGCTTGCATTTGGTGTTGATTAATTTTAATGCATGTTCATGACTGTTGTCGCTCTCTAGTTGGTCGCTTCCCAGTCTTTTGCTAGCCTTCACCTGTACTAAGCGGGAATACTGCTTGTGCATCCAACACCATAAAACCCCAAAGTTATTCCATATGAGTCCACCATACCTACCTATATACGGTATCTACCTGCCGTTCCAAGTAAATTTGTATGTGTCAAACTCTAAACCTTCAAATAAATATCATGTTTTGTATGCTAGAATATCTCATGTATCAACTAGGGCTGTCTGTATCTTCCATGTTAGGTGGGTTATTCTCAAGAGGAGTGGACTCTGCTCCTCACTCACGTGATAAATGGCTGGTCACCGGGATGCCCAGTCCCATGCTTTATGCAAATCAAATCAAAATAATTGCAAACAAAACTCCCCCTGGGACTCTTGTTAGTTGGATGCACTCGTTGTTTCGAGCAAGCCATGGATTGATGCTTGTTGGTGGAAGGGGGAGTATAAAATTTACCATTCTATTTGGGAACCGCATATAATGTGTGTAGCATGGAAGATATCGCCGTCTCTTGGTTGTTATGTTGACAATGAAAGTATACCGCTCAAAATATTATTCATCTCTATTTCAAAACCGAGCTTTGGCACCTCTACAAATCCCTGCTTCCCTCTGCGAAGGGCCTATCTATTTACTTTTATGCTGAGTCATCATCTTCTTATTAAAAAGCACTAGTTGGAGAGCACCGCCGTCATTTACATTCATTACTGTTAGTTTACATTGAGTATGACTTGACTGGATCTCTTTTACCATGAATTACAATGTCTAGTCAGTCCTTGGTCTTTAAAGGTGCCCTGCATTTATGTTTTGCGGTCTTAGAAAGGGCTAGCGAGATACCATCTTGTTATATCATATTATGATTGTTTTGAGAAAGTGTTGTCATCCGAGATTTATTATTATTGCTCGCTAGTTGATTATGCTATTGATATGAGTAAACTTGAGACCTAAGCGTTATTGCGAATGTGGTTAGTTATAATCTTTGCTGAAAACTTGAATGCTGGCTTTACATATTTACAACAACAAGAGCAAACAGAGTTTGTAAAAGTTTTTCTTTATCACTTTCAGTTTGTCAACTGAATTGCTTGAGGACAAGCAAAGGTTTAAGCTTGGGGAGTTGATACGTCTCCGTCATATCTACTTTTCCAAACACTTTTGCCCTTGTTTTGGACTCTAACTTGCATGATTTGAATGGAACTAACCTAGACTGACGCTGTTTTCAGCAGAATTACCATGGTGTTATTTATGTGCAGAAACAAACGTTCTCGGAATGACCTGAAACTTCACGGAGCAACTTTTTGGAAAATATTAAAAATACGTGCAAAAGATGAAGGCCAGGGGGCCCACCACCTGTCCACGAGGGTGGGGGCGCGCCTGCCCCCCCTAGGGTGCGCCCCCTACCTCGTGGGCCCCCTGGAGCTCCTCCGACTCCAACTCCGACTCTATATATTGTGTTCCGGGGAGAAAAAAACCAGAGAGAAGAAATCATCGCGTTTTACAATACGGAGCCGCCGCCAAGCCCTAAAACCTCTCGGGAGGGCTGATGTGGAGTCCGTTCGGGGCTCCGAAGAGGGGAATCTGTCACCATCGTCATCATCAACCATCCTCCATCACCAATTTCATGATGCTCACCGCCGTGCGTGAGTAATTCCATCGTAGGCTTGCTGGACGGTGATGGGTTGGATGAGATCTATCATGTAACCGAGTCAGTTTTGTTAGGGTTTGATCCCTAGTATCCACTATGTTCTGAGATTGATGTTGCTATGACTTTGCTATGCTTAATGCTTGTCACTAGGGCCCGAGTGCCATGATTTCAGATCTGAACCTATTATGTTTTCATCAATATATGAGAGTTCTAGATCCTATCTTGCAAGTCTATGGTCACCTATTATGTGTAATGATCCGTTAACCCCGAACTGACAATAATCGGGATACTTACCGGTGATGACTGTAGTTTGAGGAGTTCATGTATTCACTATGTGTTAATGCTTTGCTCCGGTACTCTATTAAAAGGAGGCCTTAATATCCCTTAGTTTCCGTAAGGACCCCGCTGCCACGGGAGGGTAGGACAAAAGATGTTATGCAAGTTCTTTTCCATAAGCACGTATAACTATATTCGAAATACATGCCTACATTACATTGATGAACTGGAGCTAGTTCTATGTCACCCTAGGTTATGACTGTTACATGATGAACCGCATCCGGCATAATTCTCCATCACCGATCCATTGCCTACGAGCTTTCCATATATTGTTCTTCGCTTATTTACTTACCCGTTGCTATTGCTATCATCACTACAAAATACGAAAAACATTACTTTTACTATTGTTACCTTTTGCTACCTTACCACTACTATCATATTACTTTGCTACTAAATACTTTGCTGCAGATACTAAGTTTCCAGGTGTGGTTGAATTGACAACTCAGATGCTAATACTTGAGAATATTCTTTGGCTCCCCTTGTGTCGAATCAATAAATTTGGGTTGAATACTTTACCCTCGAAAAATGTTGCGATCCCCTATACTTGTGGGTTATCACTGCCCTCAAAAGGTATCAAACAAACCCGACAAAAATCACGAAGTGACATCTCCTTATGCTCATCATATAAATAAAATTCCACCGAAGGTGGTGAGCTCCTAGCATGGAAATGTAAGTTTTGCACAAAGATATTGGTGAGTAAGAGATACTGTTCGCATCGGTCATGGAGTAAGGCGGTGAGGCCTGCATTCTCAGCCAAATAATAAAAATCTTCATGAATCCCGACTTCTCTCAAGAAATCATCACAAGGCCATTCACACGGCCGAACCTCCGCAGTACGAGGGAGATTATACTTGGGCTTCTTGTTCTCTTCACTTTGTTTATCCTTCGAGCTTCGGCTCGATGAGCCCCTCAAAAATCTCTTCATCTTTTTTCTGAAATTTTTAGCAACTCGAAATAAAAGTGAACCAAACTCAACAAAATTGATAGCAACTACTCCTACAAATGCCTAGAGGCCATATCATGCATTAAAAATACTTCTGGCCACATAAATTTAACATGCAAGCTCAAGAACAGGGTCACCTAAGCAGCAATAAATTGCAATAAATAAAGCACTAGAACAAAAACTAATTGGACCATTGGAGGAGTCACATACCAAAGAACAATCCCCCAAAGCAGTTTTGTGAATGGAGCTTTGAGCTAGGAGATCGAAAATGGCAACAAGATGAGCTAGAACTCGTGCTTGAGCTGGTTGGTGATTTTTTTTGGGAGGAAGAAGGAGTGTGTGGTGGCTGGAATAAGTGGAAGGGGCCACCAGGGGCCCACGAGGCAGGGGGCGCGTCCAGGGGGGTAGGGCGCGCCCTGGACCCTCGTGGCCAGGTGCTAGCTCCCCCTGATGTGTTCTCAGTGCCAGATATTCTCAAATATTCCAGAAAAATCATATTGAATTTTCAGGTCATTTGGAGAACTTTTATTTTCAAGGTATTTTTTTATTGCATGGATAATTCGGAAAACTGATAGAAATTACTATTTTTGCTTTATTTAATATAAATAACAGAAAGTAAAAAAAGGAGGGTACAGAGAGTTGTGTTTTCTAAATTCACCCATCTCATGTTCTTCAAAAGGAATCCACTAACAAGGTTGATCAAGTCTTGTTAACAAACTCATTCTGAATTGCATGAAACCGGAGAATTTTTGAATAACACTAGGTTACCTCAACGGGGATATGCACGTCCCCAACAGTAAGAATATCATATTTCTTCTTGACAGTAGGAAGAGGAAATTCAAAACCTCCAAAAATAATCGATGAAAATTTTCCAATGGAATTGATACTGTGGACTTGAGGTTGTTTCCTCGGGAAGTGTACCGTGTGCTCATTACTATTAACATAAAAAGTGACATTGCCTTTGTTGCAATCAATAACAGCCCCTGCAGTATTCAAAAAGGGTCTTCCGAGAATAATAGACATACTATCATCCTCGGGAATATCAAGAATAACAAAGTCCGTTAAAATAGTTACGTTTGCAACCACAACAGGCACATCCTCACAAATACCGACAGGTATAGCAGTTGATTTGTTAGCCATTTGCAAAGATATTTCAGTAGGTTTCAACTTATTCAAATCAAGTCTACGATATAAAGAGAGAGGCATAACACTAACACCGACTCCAAGATCACATAAAGCAGTTTTAACATAGTTTCTTTTAATGGAGCATGGTATAGTTGGTACTCTTGGATCTCCATGTTTCTTGGGTATTCCACCCTTAAAAGTATAATTAGCAAGCATGGTGGAAATTTCAGCTTCCGATATCTTTCTTTTATTTGTAACAATATCTTTCATGTACTTAGCATAAGGATTCATTTTAAGCATGTCAGTCAAACGCATACGCAAAAAGATAGGTCTAATCATTTCAGCAAAGCTGAAAACACAAGTGCTCCCTGGGTGATTTTGGTAATTAATGACAACATATATCTTGTTGGACTAACAATTTTACCTAGTATGTTTCAGACAAGTTCAACAAATTAAGTGGCATGGACTAAAGGATGTGGAACCCCTTCAAGATGCTAAGGACAAAGGATTGGCTCAAGCTTCAAGATCAATACTCTACATTTTATATTTCAGTGATCCAAGATCACATTGAGTCTATAGGAAAAGCCAATACTATCAAGGAGGGATGAGGTGTTGCTTAATGGCTTGCTTTCTCAAAGTGCTTAGTGATATGCTCCAAAACCCTCAACTACCTTCCCACATCCACATATGACCTAAACCAAAAGTCAAACTCGGCCCCACCGATTCCTTCTATCCGGCGCCACCAAGTTCAGACGTCATAGCCACTGCCAAAACCCTAAACAATTCGGTCTCACCGATGAGATCTCGGTCTCACCAAGATGGGCTTGCAAACTCTCTGTTACCTACTGCAATATTTTCGGTCCCACCGAGATATGCAATCGGCCCCACCGAGTTTGCTTGGCCAACTCTCTGTTTCACTTATTACCCAAATTGGTCCCACCGAGTTTGAGTAATCGGTCAAACCAAGTTTTGGATTTACCCTAACCCTAGCACATCGGTCCCACTGAGTTGATCCAGTCGGTCCCACCGAAAACCCTAACGGTCACTAGGTTTGCTAAATTGGTCCGACCGAGTTTCTCAATTCGGTCTCACCGAGATTGGTAAATTATGTGTAACGGTTAGATTTTGTGTGGAGGCTATATATAGCCCTCCACCCACTCTTCATTCATGGAGAGAGCCATCAGAACATACCTACACTTCCAATACACATTTTCTGAGAGAGAACCACCTACTCATGTGTTGAGGCCAAGATATTCCATTCCTACCATATGAATCTTGATCTCTAGCCTTCCCCAAGTTGCTTTCCACTCAAATCTTCTTTCCACCAAATCCATATCCCGTGAGAGAGAGTTGAGTGTTGGGGAGACTATCATTTGAAGCACAAGAGCAAGGAGTTCATCATCAACACACCATTTGTTACTTCTTGGAGAGTGGTGTCTCCTAGATTGGCTAGGTGTCACTTGGGAGCCTCTGACAAAGATTGTGGAGTTGAACCAAGGAGTTTGTAAGGGCAAGGAGATCGCCTACTTCGTGAAGATCTACCGCTAGTGAGGCAAGTCCTTCGTGGGCGATGGCCATGATGGGATAGACAAGGTTGCTTCTTCGTGGACCCTTCGTGGGTGGAGCCCTCCGTGGACTCACGCAACTGTTACCCTCCGTGGGTTGAAGTCTCCATCAACATGGATGTACGATAGCACCACCTATCGGAACCACGACAAAAACATCCGTGTCTCCAATTGCGTTTGAATTCTCCAAACCCTTCCATTTACATTCTTGCAAGTTGCATGCTTTACTTTCCGTTGCTCATATACTCTTTGCATGCTTGCTTGATATGTATTGTGTTTGTTAAACTTGTGCCTAAACTCTACTTCAACTTAAAGAAATTAAAAACTGCAACCTTTTAGCACTTAGTGTCTAATCACCCCCCTCTAGACACCTCTTCTTGATCCTTTCAATTGGTATCAGAGCCTTGGTCTCCATTGCCTTGGTTTAAACACCATTGGAGGAAGATGGATGAGTCTACTTTGGGGAGTCTTAGACATAGAGTGCCTATTCTTGATGGAGAATATTTTCATCAGTGGAAAATGAAATGCTTGATATTTTCAATGAATATCACTTGAACAAGTATATTGCTAGCCCTTGTGCACCTTGTGTTGATCCCATGCATCCTACCCTTGATGAGTCAATTGACATGATTCGCAATCTTAGAACTGTTAATCTTATCACTAGAGACTTGCCTAGAAACTTGATTGGATGTTTGCCTACTCTTAAGTGTGCCTACACCATATGGAAATTTCTTGAGGAACTCTTTCCAAATTATTCCTTGAGAGATCTATATGAAATTCTCCATAAGTCTATTGCCTTGATTAAGATGAGTTCCAATGATCCCAAATTTGGTGACTGCTTATTTGAGCTTACTAATCTTACAAGTGCCAAAGGAGATGTTGGAATCATTAGCAATATCATTTCTAGAGCTATTAGAATTCATAAAGATAACTATAGAAATGATCATTTGTCTAATGAATTACCCTCTCTAGGAATTGACCAATCACAAGATGATGTTGAACATGGATACTCTGATGAGGATGATGATGATAGTGACTATGATCTCGATGATGCGATGAGACACTTTGGTCTTATGGCAAATCTTCGCGGCTACATGGCTGGAGGAAAGGAATGGGTCCTTGATAGTGGATGTACTGATCATATGACCGGAGATAAAGACATGTTCAGTGAGCTTGCTGAAAACGACGGCCCTCGAAAGTATGTCACTTTTGGTGATAATTCAAAGGGTAAGGTGGTTGGCCTTGGTAAGGTGGCCATCTCACGTGATAGCTCCATACAAAATGCCATGCTCGTTGAATCTCTTGGCTAAAACTTACTTTCAGTATCTAGACTTGTTGATTTTGGTTTCAATGTCCTATTTACTGAAGTAGACTGCCAAGTGTTTCGTAGAGATAATCATAAAATGGTCTTTACGGGTATACGTAGAGGAGATCTTTACATTGTTGATTTCACTAAAAAGGCTCGACCTAAAACTTGCTTAATTGCTAAATCTTCTAAAGGCTGGTTGTGGCATAGAAGGCTAGGCCATGTGGGCATGCGAAACCTTGACAAACTCATAGGAAATCATATCCTTGGCGTTAACGATGTCATATTTGACAAGGATAGACTTTGTAGTGCTTGTCAAGCAGGGAAACAAGTTGGAGGAAGTCGTCGCGCTAAGAACATCATGACCACAAGAAGACCACTCGAGCTACTTCACATGGATCTCTTTGGTCCAAATGCCTACAAGAGTCTGATGGTAACTCATTTGGTCTAGTCATAGTTGATGATTTTTCAAGATTTACGTGGGTGTTCTTTCTTGATGACAAATCGCAGGTCCAAAAGATCTTCAAAAACTTTGCTAGGAAGGCCCAAAATCAATTTGATGTGAAGATCAAGAAGGTTCGGAGCGACAACGGAACGGAGTTCAAGAACGCAAATGTAGATACCTTTCTTGACGAAGAAGGGATCGCACATGAGTTCTCGGCTACGTACACACCTCAACAAAATGGAGTCGTTGAGAGGAAGAACCGGACTCTTATCGAGATGGCAAGAACGATGCTTGATGAATACAAGACGCCAAAACACTTTTGGGCGGAAGCGGTTGAGACAGCTTGTCATGCAACAAATCGCTTGTATCTTCACAAGCTACTCGGGAAGACGGCATACGAGCTCCTCACAGGTAACAAACCCCAAGTTGGATACTTTCGAGTATTCGAATCAAAGTGCTACATTCTTGATAAGCATTTTCATTCTAAATTTGCTCCTAAGTCTCATGAAGGTTTCCTACTTGGTTATGGCTCAAACTCTCACACATACCGTGTCTACAACAATTTCACCCGAAAGGTTAAAGAAACGGTAGATGTGAAGTTTGATGAATCTAACGGCTCGCAAGTAGAGCAATTGCCAATTGATGTAGGAGACAAAGATCCCTCGGAAGCAATCCAAGACTTGTCTATCGGCAAGATTCGTCCAATGGAGGTGAAGGAGAGTACCTCGTCCGTCCAAGTGGAAGCTTCTACCTCACGACAAGGTGAACCAAGAGTTGATACGGAAGCATCCATGAGTGGGACACACCAAGATGAAGAAAACAAGGAAGTGCACCAAGACGAATGTCAACAACCTCCTTCTCCACCACGATAAGAGAACGACAACGCTAACAATGAAGAAGGCCAAGAAGAAGAACAAGATGAAGAAGATGTTCAACAAAGACCCAAGCAAAAGCTTTCACGAGTTCGAGCAAGAATTGCTAAAGATCATCCCGTGGAGCAAATCTACAGTGATATCCAAACCGGGAGAATCACTCGCTCAAAAACTCGTTTAGCTAACTTTTGTGAACACTATTCATTCATCTCTCGCATCGAACCTATGAAGGTTGAAGAAGCATTGGAAGATCCGGATTGGATAAACGCTATGCATGAAGAGCTACACAACTTTGAGAGAAATCAAGTGTGGACATTGGTTGAAAAGCCCGACAACAACCACAACATCATCGGTACCAAATGGGTGTTTCGCAACAAGCAAGATGAAGATGGACAAGTGGTTCGCAACAAAGCGCGTCTCGTCGCCCAAGGCTACACACAGGTCGAAGGTATGGACTATGGTGAGACATATGCTCCCATTGCTAGACTTGAGTCCATTCGCATCTTACTTGCCTATGCTAATCACCATGATATCACTTTGTACCAAATGGACATTAAAAGTGCATTTCTAAATGGTGAAATTGAGGAGGAAGTTTATGTTAAGCAACCTCCCGGCTTTGTCAACCCTAAGAAACCTAATCATGTTTACAAACTTCACAAAGCCCTTTATGGTCTTAAACAAGCTCCTAGAGCATGGTATAAATGCTTGACCAAGTTTCTTATTGAAAAAGGCTTTGAAATTGGAAAAATAGATTCTACTCTTTTTACTAAAAGAGTTAATGGAGAACTATTTGTATACCAAATTTATGTCGATGATATTATATTTGGATCAACTAACCCTCATTTTAGTGAAAAGTTTAGGAAGCTAATGTCGGAGAAGTTTGAGATGTCTATGATGAGTGAACTCAAATTCTTTCTTGGTTTGCAAATCAAGCAAACTAAGGAAGGAACCTTTGTCTCTCAAACGAAGTACACCAAGGACTTATTCAAGAAGTTCAATATGCAAGAATGCAAAGGTATGGCTACACCCATGCCTACCAGTGGACATCTTGATTTGACCAAAGATGGTGAACCGGTTGATCAAAAGGTTTATCGCTCTATAATTGGTTCGTTATTATATCTATGTGCTTCGTGTCCCGATATCATGCTAAGTGTGTGCATGTGTGCACGATATCAAGCTACTCCTAAGGAATGTCATCTTAAGGCCGTGAAGAGGATAGTGAGATACTTAATACATACACCAAATTTTGGCATTTGGTATCCAAAGAGGGCTTCCTTTGATCTTGTTGGCTACTCCTACTCGGACTATGCCGGTGACAAGGTTGATAGAAAGTCCACTTCAGGTACTTGTCAATTCCTTGGTAGATCTCTTGTGTCTTGGTCTTCCAAGAAACAAAACTCGGTATCCTTATCCACCGCCGAAGCGGAATACATTGCCGTTGGTTCATGTTGTGCTCAATTACTTTGGATGACCCAAACTCTTAAGGATTATGGGATATATGTGAAACATGTTCCACTACTTTGTGACAATGAAAGTGCTATCAAGATTGCTCACAATCCCGTGCAACACTCTCGAACTAAGCATATTGAAGTTCGTCATCATTTCATTCGAGATCATGTTGCTAAGGGTGACATAAACCTTAAGCATGTTCGCACCGATAAGCAATTAGCGGATATATTCACTAAACCACTTGATGAGAAAGTGTTTTGCAGGTTAAGAGGTGAATTGAACATCATTTATGCTTCAAACTTGGAGTAGGAACTCCATCGGATACATGCAAGACATGAGCTTATGACTAATCCTTGATATTTCTCTTATGATGATAATCTTATGTCTTGGATATATTTGCGTCTTGCATGTTATCTAACCCTTGTAGGTACTTGGATGAATCTAATTATATGAGATTGCAACTCACTCACATCTTGAGCAATCTCTACATCACCAAGTCTCTACACAATGGTGATTGATGACAAGGAAGCAGGAAACCTTTCAAACATATCCTTTGACAAATTCTATGTTGAGTTTCATGATTGCCATGTTGGATACACAAGTGCTCTTCCTTGAGAAAACTAACCCATGTAGGTAGATGAACTCAAAGTCCAAAGGGTGCTCCCAACTCTTAATGGGCTACATCAACCTTGAGCAACCCACACAAGTTCAACTACATGATCAAGATCACCACCGCCACCCAATGTATGTTATTCCATCTTAGAGTAGCTTTACTCCAAGTCATGAGTCAAAGCAACTCGACAAGATGTGAATACATCAAGATACTTAAACGAAAAATGGTAACCCCATTTTGAGCTTAAACGATGAGTACGACCTATGATCAAGCGATCTCACTTGACTCCTAAGTCAATGTACTCTAACATAGGTGACTTTGTTGCCGCCCAACTCTAGATGAAGTTCTCTTGTGTTCTTTTCTGTGTTGTTGCATTTGTCTCATGCATATTTGTTTCCCCTTTCAAAAAAACTTCATCTAGATCTTTTAGTTTCTTTTCTTTGCTTTTTGTTCTGCATTTTCTGCATCCAATTCATTGCAAATCTTTGTGAGATCTTATTTGTCTAGTGAGCTGAGGTGACAAGTGTTTTTCTCTGTGATGAACTCGGTCCCACCGATTTCATGTTTCTGGTCTAATCGAACATTTTCGGAGCAACCTAAGCATACAACTCGGTGACACCGATTTCACTACAGGAAAAACATTTTACCATTTATTCCTGCTTTATTCTTGATCCAGCTCCACTCAATGAATCTTGTCCTCTGCAAGCATCACATTTACCTTAATGCTTTGTACTGTGATTCAAGGACCGAACCCATTCACAACAAATTCCAGAAGACCCTTCTTGGAAATTGATGTCAAAGGGGGAGAGAGAGAGAGAGATCACATCAAAGCTTAATAATATCTCTAGGGGGAGAGAGATCTAGGGGGAGGGAATACTCCAGGAAAGAGTAATCTTCGAGGATCCCAGATGCTTGATGTTCAAGAGGAGAGGTGCCACATGTCTTCTTGGGGGAAAGACATGTTCATATGTGCTTATTTGCATTAGCTCTGTTTTTCTGTTCCCTATCTTCTCCCAGTATCCCATGCTAGATTCAGGGGGAGCAAGACATCCAAGGGAAAGAAAATTCTTAAATTCATTGCATATCTTTCTCTTTGGGGACATGTCAATATCTATCATGGTACTCTGTACTCACTCTACATGTCATCCCAGTCTTGGTACTCTTGTGGTTTCTTTGTTTGCTCTAGCTAGTGGGTGCATCTGTGTTATCTAACCTTGTTTACGCAGGATCATCCCATCCTAGCCAACTCAAGACCACAAGGTAAGTATATGCATCATAGTCATGCGTATGAGAAATTCTTGCTGATGTACATACTGTTTGCAAGAAGGACTCATGGGCATGAAGGTACATTTCCCATATTCATATCTTTTGCCCTGATGCATATAGCCAAGATACATGTAACACATTGCCAGTCTGTCATGGTTATGCTCTCACATACTTCTATATTCCATATTCACATGATTGCATACATGTAGAGGGAGCCTATGCTTGTTACATGTCCTTCCAAAGCTTTACTTGCTATTCTCTATATCTTTATCTAAAGCTTTGATGTATGTTGCCATCAATTACCAAAAAGGGGAAGATTGAAAGCACAAGTGCTCCCTGGGTGATTTTGGTAATTAATGACAACATATCTCTTGTTGGACTAACGATTTTACCTAGTATGTTTCAGACAAGTTCAGCAAATTAAGTGGCATCGACTAAAGGATGTGGAACCCCTTCAAGATGCTAAGGACAAAGGATTGGCTCAAGCTTTAAGATCAAGACTCTACATTTTATATTTCAGTGATCCAAGATCACATTGAGTCTATAGGAAAAGCCAATACTATCAAGGAGGGATGAGGTGGTGCTTAATGGCTTGCTTGCTCAAAGTGCTTAGTGATATGCTCCAAAACCCTCAACTACCTTCCCACATCCACATATGACCTAAACCAAAAGTCAAACTCGGCCCCACCGATTCCTTCTATCCGGCGCCACCGAGTTCAGACGGCATAGCCACTGCCAAAACCCTAATCAATTCGGTCTCACCAATGGGATCTCGGTCTCACCGAGATGGGCTTGCAAACTC
This sequence comes from Triticum urartu, assembly GCF_056163025.1. Taxonomy (NCBI): domain Eukaryota; kingdom Viridiplantae; phylum Streptophyta; class Magnoliopsida; order Poales; family Poaceae; genus Triticum; species Triticum urartu. The sequence continues at coordinate 123,631,267 of NC_141873.1, forward strand.
TCTGTTACCTACTGCAATATTTTCGGTCCCACCGAGATATGCAATCGGCCCCACCGAGTTTGCTTGGCCAACTCTCTGTTTCACTTATTACCCAAATTGGTCCCACCGAGTTTGAGTAATCGGTCAAACCGAGTTTTGGATTTACCCTAACCCTAGCACATCGGTCCCACCGAGTTGATCCAGTAGGTCCCACCGAAAACCCTAACGGTCACTAGGTTTGCTAAATCGATCCGACCGAGTTTCTCAATTCGGTCTCACCGAGATTGGTAAATTGTGTGTAACGGTTAGATTTTGTGTGGAGGCTATATATACCCCTCCACCCACTCTTCATTCGTGCAGAGAGCCATCAGAACATACCTACACTTCCAATACACATTTTCTGAGAGAGAACCACCTACTCATGTGTTGAGGCCAAGATATTCCATTCCTACCATATGAATCTTGATCTCTAGCCTTCCCTAAGTTGCTTTCCACTCAAATCTTCTTTCCACCAAATCCATATCCTGTGAGAGAGAGTTGAGTGTTGGGGAGACTATCATTTGAAGCACAAGAGCAAGGAGTTCATCATCAACACACCATTTGTTACTTCTTGGAGAGTGGTGTCTCCTAGATTGGCTAGGTGTCACTTGGGAGCCTCCGACAAAGATTGTGGAGTTGAACCAAGGAGTTTGTAAGGGCAAGGAGATCGCCTACTTCGTGAAGATCTACCGCTAGTGAGGCAAGTCCTTCATGGGCGATGGCCATGATGGGATAGACAAGGTTGCTTCCTCATGGACCCTTCGTGGGTGGAGCCCTTCGTGGACTCACACAACCGTTACCCTCCGTGGGTTGAAGTCTCCATCAACGTGGATGTACGATAGCACCACCTATCGGAACCACGACAAAAACATCCGTGTCTCCAATTGCGTCTGAATTCTCCAAACCCTTCCCTTTGCATTCTTGCAAGTTGTATGCTTTACTTTCCGCTGCTCATATACTTTTGGCATGCTTGCTTGATATGTATTGTGTTTTTTAAACTTGTGCCTAAACTCCACTTCAACTTAAAGAAATTAAAAACTGCAACCTTTTAGCACTTAGTTTCTAATCGCCCCCCTCTAGACACCTCTTCTCGATCATTTCAAAAGCGCTCAAAATCCTCATCATCCTTTTTCTTGGATGGTTTAGGAGGAAGGGGCATGGGTTTCTGAACCCATGGTTCTCTTTCTTTACCGTGCTTTCTGGCCACGAAGTCTCTCTTATCATAATGTTGATTCTTTGATTGTGGTTATCAAGATCAACAACAGGTTCAATCTCTACATCATTATCATTGCTAGGTTGCGCATCAACATGAACATCATCATTAAAATTATCACTAGGTTCATGTTCATTACCAGATTGTGTTTCATCATCAGAAATAGAAATATCATTGGGATTCTTAGGTGTGGCAATAACAGGTTCACTAGAAGCATGCAAAGTCTTATCATTTTTCTTTTTCTTCCTTTTAGAAGGACTAGGTACATCTACATTAGCTCTTTGGGAATCTTGCTCAATTCTCTTAGGGTGGCCTTCAGGATACAAAGGTTCCTGAGTCATTTTACCACCTCTAGTCATAACTCTAACATCATTATCATTCTTCTTATTATTTAATTCATTGAGAAAATCATTCTGAGCTTTAAGTACTTGTTCTACTTGAGTGGTAACCATAGAAGCATGTTTACTAATAAGTTTAAGTTCACCTTTAACACTAGCCATATTATCACTCAAGTGTTCAATCATATAAGCATTATGTTTCAATTGTCTACCAACATAAGCATTGAAGTTTTCTTGTTTAACAATAAAATTATCAAACTCATCTAATCATTGGCTAGCAAACTTAATAGGCGGGATTTCAGCGTTATCATATCTATAGAGAGAATTTACCTTTACCACCTGTGTTGGGTTATCAAGACCATGTATTTCTTCAATAGGTGGTAAATTAAGACCATGTATTTCTTCAACAAGCGGTAAATTCTTAACATCCTCAGCTTTAATACATTTTTCTTTCATAGATTTCTTTGCCTCTTGCATATCTTCAGGACTAAGAAATAGAATACCCCTTTTATTCTGAGTTGGCTTAGGAGTTGGTTCAGGAAGTGTCCAATTATTTTCATTATTCAACGTATTATTCAATAGAAATTCAGCTTGATCAACAGTTCTTTTCCTGAAAACACAACCAGCACAACTATCCAAGTAATCTCTGGAAGCATCGGTTAGTCCATTATAAAAGATATCAAGTATTTCATTTTTCTTGAGAGGATGATCAGGCAAAGCATTAAGTAATCGGAGAAGCCTCCCCCAAGCTTGTGGGAGGCTCTCTTCTTCAATTTTCACAAAATTATATATTTCCCTTAAAGCAGCTTGTTTCTTATGAGCGGGGAAATATTTAAAAGAGAAGTAATGAACCATATCCTAGGGACTACGCACACAACCAGGATCAAGAGAATTAAACCATGTTTTAGCATCACCCTTTAATGAGAACGGAAATAACTTAAGGATATAATAATAGCGAGTTTTCTCATCATTAATGAACATGGTGGCTATATCATTTAATTTAGTAAGATGTGCTACAACAGTTTCGGATTCATAGACATAAAAAGGATCAGATTCAACCAAAGTAATTATCTCAGGATCGACAGAGAAATCATAATCCTTATCAGTAATAAAGATAGGTAAGGTAGCAAAAGCAGGGTTATATTTCATTCTAGCATTCAAAGACTTTTCTTTAGGCTTGGCTAATATTTTCTTAAGATCAGATCTATCATTGCAAGCTAAGAAATCTCTAGCAGTTTCTTCATCCGTAACATAACCCTCAGGAACAACAGGCAATTCATATCTAGGGGAGAATCTTCATCATCACTTTCATCAATATTATCAATTTCAATAATTTCATTCTCTCTAGCCCTAGCAAGTTCTTCATCGAGAAATTCACCTAGTGGTACGGTAGTATCAAGCATAGAAGTAGTTTCATCATAAGTATCATGCAAAGCAGAAGTGGCATCATCAATAACATGCGACCTATCAGAATCAATAGCATGTGTAGGTGTCGCATGTTTACTCATAACAGAAGGTGAATCAAGTGCGGAGCTAGATGGCAGTTCCTTACCCCCCCCCCCTCGTAGTTGAGGGATAGACCTTGGTTCTTTGATCTTTCAAGTTGTTCATAGTGACCAGCAGATATAAATCCCAAGTGACTTAAAGAATAGAGCTATGCTCCCCAGCAACGGCGCCAGAAAATAGTCTTGATAACCCACAAGTATAGGGGATCACAACGGTTTTCGAGGGTAGAGTATTCAACCCAAATTTATTGATTCGACACAAGGGGAGCCAAAGAATATTCTCAAGTATTTGCAGCTGGGTTGTCAATTCAACCACACCTAGAAACTTAATATCTGCAGCAAGGTATTTAGTAGCAAAGTAATATGATAATAATGGTAACGGTAGCAAAAGTAATATTTTTGGGTTTTGTAGTGATGGTAACAGTAGCAACGGAAAAGTAAAAAAGTGAAGAACAATATAAGGAAAGCTCGTAGGTAATGGATCGGCGATGGAGAATTATGTCGGATGCGATTGATAATGTAACAGTCATAACATAGGGTGACACAGAACTAGCTCCAGTTCATCAATGTAATGTAGGCATGTATTTCGAATATAGTCATACGTGCTTATGGAAAAGAACTTGCATGACATCTTTTGTCCTACCCTCCCGTGGTAGCGGGGTCCTATTGGAAACTAAGGGATATTGAGGCCTCCTTTTAATAGATTATCGGACTAAAGCATTAACACATAGTGAATACATGAACTCCTCAAACTACGGTCATCACCAGTAATGATCCCGATTATTGTCACTTCGGGGTTAACGGATCATAACACATAATAGGTGACTATAGACTTGCAAGATAGGATCAAGAACTCTCACATATTGATGAAAACATAACAGGTTCAGATCTGAAATCATGGCACTCGGGCCCTAGTGACAAGCATTAAGCATAGAAAAGTCATAGCAACATCAATCTCAGAACATAGTGGATACTAGGGATCAAACCCTAACAAAACTAACTCGATTACATGATAAATCTCATCCAACCCATCACCGTCCAGCAAGCCTACGATGGAATTACTCACGCACAGCGGTGAGCATCATGAAATTGGTGATGGAGGAAGGTTGATGATGACTGCTACCTCTTGAGCACTGCGTTGGATTTCCCCAAAGAGGAAAGGATGATGCAGCAAAGTAGTGTAAGTATTTCCCTCAGTTTTTGAGAACCAAGGTATCAATCTAGTAGGAGGTTGCACGCGCGTCCCTAGTACCCACACAAAACAAATAACTCCCCGCAACCAACACGATAAGGGGTTGTCAATCCCTTCACGGTCACTTACGAGAGTGAGATCTGATAGATATGATAAGATAATATTTTTGGTATTTTTGTGATAAAGATGCAAAGTAAAATAAAAGCAAAGTAAAAATCAAAGCAAATAACTAAGTATTGGAAGATTAATATGATGAAGATAGACCCGGGGGCCATAGGTTTCACTAGTGGCTTCTCTCAAGAGCATAAGTATTTTACGGTGGGTGAACGAATTACTGTTGAGCAATTGACTTGCTCAAAGCATAGTTATGAGAATATCTAGGCATGATCATGTATATAGGCATCACGTCCGAGACAAGTAGACCGACTCATGCCTGCATCTACTACTATTACTCCACTCATCGACCGCTATCCAGCATGCATCTAGAGTATTAAGTTCACGAAAACAGAGTAACGCCCTAAGCAAGATGACATGATGTAGAGGGATAAATTCATGCAATATGATAAAAAAACATCTTGTTATCCTCGATGGCAACAATACAATACGTGCCTTGCTGCCCCTACTGTCACTGGGAAATGACACCGCAAGATTGAACCCAAAGCTAAGCACTTCTCCCATTGCAAGAAAGATCAATCTAGTAGGCCAAACCAAACTGATAATTCGAAGAGACTTGCAAAGATAACCAATCATACATAAAAGAATTCAGAGAAGATTCAAATATTGTTCATAGATAAACTTGATCATAAACCCACAATTCATCGGTCTCAGCAAACACACCGCAAAAAGAAGATTACATCGAATAGATCTCCACAAGAGAGGGGGAGAACATTGTATTGAGATCCAAAAAGAGAGAAGAAGCCATCTAGCTAATAACTATGGACCCGAAGGTCTGAGGTAAACTACTCACACTTCATTGGAGAGGCTATGGTGTTGATGTAGAAGCCCTTCGTGATGGATGCCCCCTCCGGCGGAGCTCTGGAACAGGCCCAAAGATGGGATCTCGTTGATACAGAAAGTTGCGGCGGTGGAATTAGGTTTTTGGCTCTGTATCTGATCGTTTGGGGGTACGTAGGTATATATAGGAGGAAGGAGTACATCGGTGGAGCAACAGGGGGCCCACGAGGGTGGAGGGCGCGCCTGGGGGGGTAGGCGCGCCCCTACCTCGTGGCCTCCTCTTTTGTTTCTTGACGTGGGGTCCAAGTCTCCTGGATCATGTTCGGTGAGAAAATCACATTCCTGAAGGTTTCATTCCGTTTGGACTCCGTTTGATATTCCTTTTCTTCGAAACCCTAAAATAGGCAAAAATAACAATTCTGGGATGGGCCTCCGGTTAATAGGTTAGTCCCAAAAATAATATAAAAGTGGATAATAAAGCCCAATAATGTCCAAAATAGTAGATAATATAGCATGGAGCAATCAAAAATTATAGATACGTTGGAGACGTATCAAGCATCCCCAAGCTTAATTCCTGCTCGTCCTCGTGTAGGTAAATGATAAAAACAAAAAAATTGATGTGGAATGCTACTTGGCATAATTTTAATGTAATTCTTCTTAATTGTGGTATGAATATTCAGATCCGAAAGATTCAAGATAAAAGTTTAATATTGACATAAAAATAATAATACTTCAAGCATACAAACAAAGCAATCATGTCTTCTCAAAATAACATGGCCAAAGAAAGTTATCCCTACAAAATCATATAGTCTGGCTATGCTCTATCTTCACCACACAAAGTATTTAAATCATGCACAACCCCGATGACAAGCCAAGCAATTGTTTCATACTTTTGACATTCTCAAAACTTTTTCAATCTTCACGCAATACATGAGCGTGAGCCATGGATATAACACTATGGGTGGAATAGAATGGTGGTTGTGGAGAAGACAAAAAGGGAGAAGATAGTCTCACATCAACTAGGCGTATCAACGGGCTATGGAGATGCCCATCAATAGATATCAATGTGAGTGAGTAGGGATTGCCATGCAACGAATGCACTAGAGCTATAAGTATATGAAAGCTCAACAAAAGAAACTAAGTGGGTGTGCATCCAACTTGCTTGCTCATGAAGACCTAGGGCATTTTGAGAAAGCCCATCATTGGAATATACAAGCCAAGTTCTATAATGAAAAATTCCCACTAGTATATGAAAGTGACGAAATGAGAGACTCTCTGTCATGAATATCATGGTGCTACTTTGAAGCACACGTGTGGTAAAAGGATACTAGCATTTCCCCTTCTCTCTTTTTCTCTCATTTTTTTATTTGGGACTTTTCTCTTTTTTATGGCCTCTTTTCTTTCTTTTTTTTCATCCGAGTCTCATCCCGACTTGTGGGGGAATCATAGTCTCCATCATCCTTTCCTCACTGGGACAATGCTCTAGTAATGATGATCATCACACTTTTATTTTCTTACAACTCAACAATTACAACTCGATACTTAGAACAAAATATGACTCTATATGAATGCCTCCGGCGGTGTACCAGGATATGCAATGACTCATGAGTGACATGTATGAAAGAATTATGAATGGTGGCTTTGCCACAAATATGATGTCAACTACATGATCATGCAAAGCAATATGACAATGATGGAGTGTGTCATAATAAACGGAACGGTGGAAAGTTGCATGCCAATATATCTCGGAATGGCTATGGAAATGCCATAATAGGTAGGTATGGTGGATGTTTTGAGGAAGGTATATGGTGGGTGTATGATACCGGCGAAAGGTCCGCGGTATTAGAGAGGCTAGCAATGGTGGAAGGGTGAGAAAAGTGTGTATAATCCATGGACTCAACATTAGTCATAAAGAACTCATATACTTATTGCAAAAATCTACAAGTTATCAAAGCAAAGTATTACGCGCATGCTCCTAGGGGGATAGATTGGTAGGAAAAGACCATCTCTCGTCCCCGACCGCCACTCATAAGGAAGACAATCAATAAATAAATCATGCTCCAACTTCATCACATAATGGTTCACCATACGTGCATGCTACGGGAATCACAAACTTTAACACAAGTATTTCTCAAATTCACAACTACTCAACTAGCACAACTTTAATATCACCATCTTCATATCTCAAAACAATTATCAAGCATCAAGCTTCTCATAGCATTCAACACACTCAATAGAGAATTTTATGATTAATCTTGTATACCTAGCATATAAGGATTTTTAAGCAAATTACCATGCTATTTAAGTCTCTCAAAATAATCTAAGTGAAGCATGAGAGATCAATAGTTTCTATAAAACAAATCCACCACCGTGCTCTAAAAGATATAAGTGAAGTACTAGAGCAAAACTGTATAGCTCAAAAGATATAAGTGAAGCACATAGAGTATTCTAACAAATTTAAAATCATGTATGGCTCTCAAAAGGTGTGTACAGTAAGGATTATTGTGGTAAACTAACAAATAAAGACTCAAATAATACAAGACGCTCCAAGCAAAACACATATCATGTGGTGAATAAAAATATAGCTCCAAGTAAAGTTACCGATAGAAGTAGACGAAAGAGGGGATGCCTTCCGGGGCATCCCCAAGCTTTGGCTTTTAGGTGTCCTTAGATTATCTTGGGGGTGTCATGGGCATCCCCAAGCTTAGGCTCTTGCAACTCCGTGTTCCATAATCCATCAAATCTTTACCCAAAACTTGAAAACTTCACAACACAAAACTCAAAGTAGAAAATCTCGTGAGCTCCATTAGCGAAAGAAAACAAATGACCACTTCAAGGTACTGTAATGAACTCATTCTTTATTTATATTGGTGTTAAACCTACTTTATTCCAACTTTTATATGGTTTATAAACTATTTTACTAGCCATAGATTCATCAAAATAAGCAAACAACACACGAAAAACAGAATTTGTCAAAAACAGAACAGTCTGTAGTAATCTGTACTTAGCACAAGATCTGGAACCCAAAAAATTCTAAAATAAATTTCTGGACGTGAGGAATTTATCTATTAATCATCTGCAAAAATAATTAACTAAATATCACTTTCCAAATAAAAATGGCAGCAGTTCTCGTGAGCGCTAAAGTTTCTGTTTTTTACAACAAGATATCAAGACTTTCCCCAAGTCTTCCCAACGGTTCTACTTGGCACAAACACTAATTAAACACAAAAACACAACCAAAACGGAGGCTAGGTAAATTATTTATTACTAAACAAGAGCAAAAAGCAAGGAATAAAAATAAAATTGGGTTGCCTCCCAACAAGCGCTATCGTTTAACGCCCCTAGCTAGGCATAAAAAGCAAGGATAGATCTAGGTATTGCCATCTTTGGTAGGCAATCCATAAGTGGCTCTCATAATAGATTCATAAGGTAATTTAATTTTCTTTCTAGGAAAGTGTTCCATGCCTTTCCTTAATGGAAATTGGAATCTAATATTTCCTTCCTTCATATCAATAATTGCACCAATCGTTCTAAGGAAAGGTCTACCAAGAATAATAGGACATGAAGGATTGCAATCTATGTCAAGAACGATAAAATCTATGGGCACATAATTCCTATTTGCAACAATAAGAACATCATTAATTCTTCACATAGGTTTCTTAATGGTGGAATCCGCAAGGTGCAAGTTTAAAGAGTAATCATCAAAATCACGAAAACCTAACAAATCACACAAAGTCTTTGGAATCGTGGAAACACTAACACCCAAATCACATAAAACATAGAACTCATGATCTTTAATCTTAATTTTCATAGTTGGTTCCCGCTCATCATAAAGTTTTCTAGGGATAGAAACTTCCAATTTCAAGTTTTTCTTCATAAGATTGCATCAAGGCATCAACGATATGTTTAGTAAACGCTTTATTTTGACTATAAGCATGAGGAGAATTTAACACGGATTGCAACAAGGAAATACAATCAATCAAAGAGAAATTTTCATAATTAAATTCCTTGAAATCCAAAATAGTGGGTTTAGTGACATCTAGGGTTTTAATTTCTTCAATCACACTTTCATCAAATTTAGCATCAAGATCTAAAGACTCCGAATTTTTGGAATGCCTTATAGGTAAAGGTGGATCATATTCAGTCCCATCATTATTAAGATTCATACTGCAAAACAAAGATTTAATAGGGGACACGTCAATAACTTTTAGATCTTCATCTTTATTTTCATAGGAACTAGAAGAACACGCTCTTATAAAGGCATCTTTTTTAGCACGCATCCTAGCGGTTCTTTCTTTGCATTCATCAATGGAAATTCTCATGGCTTTGAGAGACTCGTTGATATCATGCTTAGGAGGAATAGATCTAAGTTTCAAAGAATCAACATCAAGAAAAATTCTATCAACGTTCCTAGCCAAATCATCAATCTTAAGCAAATTTTCTTCAATCAAAGCATTGAAATTCTTTTGCGAAGTAATAAATTCTTTAATATTAGATTCAAAATCAGAGGGCATCTTATTATAATTTTGATAAGAATTGTTGTAGGAATTACCATAATTATTATAGGGATTACTAGGATAAGGCCTAGGATTAAAATTTCCTCTATACGCGTTGTTACCAAAATTATTCCTACCAACAAAATTCACATCCATAGATTCATTATTATTCTCAATCAAAGTAGACAAGGGCATATCATTAGGATCAGAAGAAACACTCTTACTAGCAAATAATTTCATAAGTTCATCCATCTTTCCACTCAAAACATTAATTTCTTCTATCACATGCACCTTTTTATTAGTAGATCTTTCAGTATGCTATTGAGAATAATTAACCATAATATTATCTAGGAGTTTAGTAGCTTCTCCTAAAGTGATTTCCATAAAAGTGCCTCCCGCGGCCGAATCTAAAAGATTTCTAGAAGCAAAATTCAATCCGGCATAAATTTTTTGTATAATCATCCACAAATTCAAACCATGAGTAGGGCAATTACGTATCATTAATTTCATCCTCTCCCAAGCTTGTGCAACATGTTCATGATCAAGTTGCTTAAAATTCATAATATCGTTTCTAAGGGAGATAATCTTAGCAGGAGGAAAATACTTAAGAGATAAAAGCATCTTTGCACTTGTTCCAAGAATCAATACTATTTTTAGGCAAAGACGAAAACCAAGCTTTAGCACGATCTCTATGCGAAAAAGGAAATAGCTTCAATTTAACAATATCATTATCCACATCTTTCTTCATTTGCATATCACACAAATCAACGAAGCTATTTAGATGGGTAGCGGCATCTTCACTAGGAAGGCCGGAGAATGGATCTTTCATGACAAGATTCAGCAAAGCGGCATTAATTTCACAAGATTCAGCATCGGTAAGAGGAGCAATCGGAGTGCTAATAAAATCATTGTTTTTGGTATTGGTAAAGTCACACAATTTAGTGTTATCTTGAGCCATCGTGACAAGCAAGCAATCCAACACACAAGCAAACAAAAAGCAAGTGGGCAAAAAGAGGAAAATAGAGAAAGAGAGGGAGGATAGAGAGAGAGAGGGCGAATAAAACGACAAGGGTGAAGTGGGGGAGAGGAAAATGAGAGGCAAATGGCAAATAATGTAATGCGGGAGATAAGGGTATGTGATGGGTACTTGGTATGTTGACTCAACGGCGCCAGAAATTGCTTGTTGTCGCGAGTCAAATCTTGACTTGCGTGAACCTCCCCCGCAACGGCGCCAGAAATTCTTCTTGCTACCTCTTGAGCACTGCGTTGGATTTCCCCGAAGAGGAAAGGATGATGCAGCAAAGTAGCGTAAGTATTTCCCTCAGTTTTTGAGAACCAAGGTATCAATCCAGTAGGAGGTTGCGCGCGTGTCCCTAGTACCTGCACAAAACAAATAACTCCTCGCAACCAACATGATAAGGGGTTGTCAATCCCTTCACGGTCACTTACGAGAGTGAGATCTGATAGATATGATAAGATAATATTTTTGGTATTTTTGTGATAAAGATGCAAAGTAAAATAAAAGCAAAGGAAAAAAGCAAAGGAAATAACTAAGTATTGGAAGATTAATATGATGAAGATAGACCCGAGGGCCATAGGTTTCACTAGTAGCTTCTCTTAAGAGCATAAGTATTTTACGGTGGGTGAACAAATTACTATTGAGCAATTGACAGAATTGAGCATAGTTATGAGAATATCTAGGTATGATCATGTATATAGGCATCACGTCCGAGACAAGTAGACCGACTCCTGCCTGCATCTACTACTATTACTCCACTCATCGACCGCTATCCAGCATGCATCTAGAGTATTAAGTTCATGAAAATAGAGTAACGCCTTAAGCAAGATGACATGATGTAGAGGGATAAATTCATGCAATATGATAAAAAACATCTTGTTATCCTCGATGGCAACAATACAATACGTGCCTTGCTGCCCCTACTGTCACTGGGAAATGACACCGCAAGATTGAACCCAAAGCTAAGCACTTCTCCCATTGCAAGAAAGATCAATCTAGTAGGCCAAACCAAACTGATAATTCGAAGAGACTTGCAAAGATAACCAATCATACATAAAAGAATTCAGAGAAGATTCAAATATTGTTCATAGATAAACTTGATCATAAACCCACAATTCATCGGTCTCAGCAAACACACCGCAAAAAGAAGATTACATCGAATATATCTCCACAAGAGAGGGGGAGATCATTGTATTGAGATCCAAAAAGAGAGAAGAAGCCATCTAGCTAATAACTATGGATCCGAAGGTCTGAGGTAAACTACTCACACTTCATTGGAGAGGCTATGGTGTTGATGTAGAAGCCCTCCGTGATGGATGCCCCCTCCGGCGGAGCTCCGGAACAGGCCCCAAGATGGGATCTCATGGATACAGAAAGTTGCGGCGGTGGAATTAGGTTTTTGGCTCCGTATTTGATCGTTTGGGGGTACGTAGGTATATATAGGAGGAAGGAGTACGTCGGTGGAGCAACAGGGGGCCCACAAGGGTGGAGGGCGCGCCTGGGGGGGGGGGTAGGCACGCCCCCTACCTCATGGCCTCCTCCTTTGTTTCTTGACATGGGGTCCAAGTCTCCTGGATCATGTTCGGTGAGAAAATCACGTTCCCGAAGGTTTCATTCCGTTTGGACTCCGTTTGATATTCCTTTTCTTCGAAACCCTAAAATAGGCAAAAACAACAATTCTGGGCTGGACCTCCGGTTAATAAGTTAGTCCCAAAAATAATATAAAAGTGGATAATAAAGCCCAATAATGTCCAAAACAGTGGATAATATAGCATGGAGCAATCAAAAATTATAGATACGTTGCAGACGTATCAATGACGATGGCGACGGATTCCCCTCTCCGGAGCCCCGGACGGACTCCAGATCAGCCCTCCCGAGAGAGTTTAGGGTTGGCGGTGGCTTCGTATCGTAAAACGCGATGAATCCTTCTCTCTGCTTTTTTTCTCCCCGAACACGAATATATGGAGTTGGAGTTGAGGTCGGTGGAACGTCAGGGGGCCCACGAGGCAGGGGGCGCGCCCCCACCCTCGTGGACAGGGTGTGGGCCCCCTAACGTGGATTCTTCTTCCAGTATTTTTTATATATTCCAAAAATAATCTCCGTTGATTTTCAGGTCATTCCGAGAACTTTTATTTCTGCAAAAAAATAACACCATGGCAATTCTGCTGAAAACAACGCCAGTCTGGATTAGTTCCATTCAAATCATGCAAGTTAGAGTTCAAAACAAGGGCAAAAGTGTTTGGAAAAGTAGATACAATGGAGACGTATCAATCTTCCTCTTGAAGATCCATTTATTCTCAATGGCTTGCCGATCATCGGGCAAGTCCACCAAAGTCCACACTTTGTTCTCATACATGGATCCTATCTCAGATTTCATGGCCTCAAGCCATTTATTGAAATCTGGGCTCATCATCGCTTCCTCATAATTCGTAGGTTCGTCATGGTCTAGTAACATGACTTCCAGAACAAGATTACCGTACCACTCTGATGTGGAACATGCTCTGGTTGACCTACGAGGTTCGGTAATAACTTGATGTGAAGTTTCATGATCATTATCATTAGCTTCCTCTCTAGTTGGTGTAGGCATCACTGGAACTGATTTCTATGATGAGATACTTTCCAATTGGAGAGAAGGTACAATTACCTCATCAATTTCTACTTTTCTCCGACTCACTTCTTTCAAGAGAAACTCCTTCTCTAGAAAGGATCCATTCTTAGCAACAAAAATCTTTCCTTCGGATCTATGATAGAAGGTGTACCCAACAGTTTCTTTTGGGTATCCTATGAAGACGCACTTCTCCGATTTGGGTTCGAGCTTACCAGTTTGAAACCTTTTCACATAAGCATCGCAACCCTAAACTTTAAGAAACAACATCTTTGGTTTCTTACCAAACCATAGTTCATACGGTGTTGTATCAACGGATTTAGACAATGCCCTATTTAATGTGAATGCAGCTGTCTCTAATGCATAACCCCAGAACAATAGTGGTAAATCGGTAAGAGACATCATAGATCGCACCATATCTAATAAAGTACGGTTACGACATTCGGACACACCATTACGCTGTGGTGTTCTAGGTGGCGTGAGTTGTGAAACTATTCCACATTGTTTTAAATGAAGGCCAAACGCGTAACTCAAATATCCGCCTTCGCGATCAGAAACTTTATTTTCTTGTTATGATGATTCTCCACTTCACTCTGAAATTCTTTGAACTTTTCAAATGTTTCAGACTCGTGTTTCATTAAGTAGATATACCCATATCTGCTCAAATCATATGTGAAGGTCAGAAAATAACGATACCCGCCACGAGCCTCAACACTCATCGGACCACATACATCGGTATGTATTATTTCCAATAAGTTAGTGGCTCGCTCCATTGTTCTGGAGAACTGAGTTTTAGTCATCTTGCCCATGAGGCATGGTTTTCAAGCATCAAATGATTCATAATCAAGTGATTCCAAAAGCCCATCTGCATGGAGTTTCTTCATGTGTTTTACACCAATATGACCTAAACGGCAGTGCCACAAATATGTTTCGCTATCATTATCAACTTTGCATCTTTCGGCATCAATATTATGAATATGTGTATCACTATGATCGAGATTCAATAAACCATTTACATTGGGTGTATGACCGTAGAAGGTTTTATTCATATAAACAGAACAACAATTATTCTCTGACGTAAATGAATAACTGTATTGCAATAAACATGATCTAATCATATTAATGCTCAACGCAAACACCAAATAACTTTTATTTAGGTTCAACACTAATGCCGAAGGTAGAGGGAGTGAGCGATGGTGATCGTATCAACCTTGGAATTACTTCCAACACACATCATCACCTCGTCCTTAACTAGTCTTTGTTTATTTTGCAACTCCTTTTTACTCTTAGCAACTGAACCAGTATCAAATACCAAGGGGTTTCTATAAACACTAGTAAAGTACAAATCAATAACACGTATATCAAATATACCTTTGTTCACTTTGCCATCTTTCTTTTCCGCCAAGTTTTTGGGGCAGTTCCGCTTCCAGTGACCATTTCCTTTGTAGTAGAAGCACTCAGTTTCAGGTTTGGGTATAGCTTTGGGCTTCTTCACGGGGGTGGCAACTTGCTTACCATTCTTCTTGAAGTTCCCTTTCTATCCCTTGCCATTTTTCTTGAAACTAGTGGTCTTGTTAACCATCAACACTTGATGCAATTTCTTGATTTCTACCTTCGCCGATTTCAGCATCGCGAAGATCTTGGGAATGTTTTCGTTATCCCTTGAATATTATAGTTCATCACGAAGTTCTAGTAACTTGGTGATAGTGACTAGAGAACTCCGTCAATCACTATCTTATCTAGAAAATTAACTCCCACTTGATTCAAGCGATTGTAGTACCTAGTCATTCTGAGCACATCCTCACTACCTGAGTTATTCTCCTCCATCTTGTAGGCAAAGCACTTGTCAGAGGTCTCATACCTCTCGACACAGTATGAGTCTAAAATACCAATTTCAACTCTTGAAACATCTTATATGCTCCTTGGCGTTCAAAATGTTTTTGAAGTCCCGGTTCTAAGCCGTAAAGCATGGTGCACTAAACTATCAAGTAGTCATCATACCGAGCTTGTCAAACGTTCATAACGTGTGTATCTACTCCTGCAATAGGTCTGTCACCTAGCGGTGCATTAAGGACATAATTCTTGTGTGTAGCAACGAGGATAATCCTCAGATCATGGACCTAGTCCGCATCATTGCTACTATCGTCTTTCAACATAGTTTTCTCTAGGAACATATCAAAATAAAATAGGGGAGCTATACACGAGCTATTGATCTATAACATAGATATGCAATACTATCAGGACTAAGTTTGTGATAAATTATGTTCAATTAATCATATTACTTAAGAACTCCCACTTAGATAGACATCCATCGAGTCATCTAAATGATCACGTGATCCATATCAACTAAACCATGTCCGATCATCACGTGAGATGGAGTAGTTTTCAATGGCGAACATCTCTATGTTGATCATATCTACTATATGATTCACGTTCGACCTTTCGGTCTCCACTGTTCCGAGGCCATATTTTCATATGCTAGGCTCATCAAGTTTAACCCGAGTATTCAACGTGTGCAAAACTGGCTTGCACCCATTGTATGTGAACGTAGAGCTTATCACACCCAATCATCACGTGGTGTCTCGGCACGACGAACTGTCGCAACGGTGCATACTCAGGGAGAACACTTATCCCTTGAATTTTTTAGTGAGGGATCATCTTATAATGCTACCGTCGTACTAAGCAAGATAAGATGCATAAAAGATAAACATCACATGCGAACAAAAAATGTGACATGATATGGCCACCATCATCTTGTGCATTTGATCTCCATCTCCAAAGCACCATCATGATCTCCATCGTCACCGGCTTGACACCTTGATCTCCATCGTAGCGTCGTGGTCGTCTCGCCAACTATTGTTTCTACAACTATCGCTAATGCACAGTGATAAAGTAAAGCAAGTACATGGCATTTGCATTTCATACAATAAAGCGACGACCATAAGGCTCCTGCCAGTTGCCGATAAATTTTACAAAACATGATCATCTCATACAATAACGTATATCACATCATGTATTGACCATATCACATCACAACATGCCCTACAAAAACAATGTTGATTTACGTGCCTGCTACAGACTTCTAGTAAGAACCGTTCTTACCTATGCATCAAAACCACAATGTTGATTTATCAAGTTTGCTGTTTTAACCTTCAACAAGGACCGGCCGTAGTCAAATTTGATTCAACTAAAGTTGGAGAAACAGTCACCCGCCAGCCACCTTTAACTAGTTGCATGTCTATCGGTGGAACCGGTCTCATGAACGTGGTCATGTAAGGTTGGTCCGAGCCACTTCATCCAATAATACCGCCGAATAAAAATAAGACATTGGTGGTAAGTAGTATGACGATCACCGTCCACAACTCTTTGTGTTCTACTTGTGCATATCTACGCATAGACCTGGCTCAGATGCCACTGTCGGGGAACGTAGCATGCAATTTCAAAAAATTTCCTACGATCTCACAAGATCTATCTAGGAGATGCATAGCAACGATAAGGGGAGAGTGTGTCCACGTACCCTCGTAGACCGAAAGCGGAAGCGTTAGTTAAAGCGGTTGATGTAGTCGAACGTCTTCTCGGTTCAACCGATCAAGTACCGAACGTACGGCACCTCCGAGTTCAGTACACGTTCAGCTCGATGACGTCCCTCGAACTCTTGATCCAGCAAAGTGTCGAGGGAGAGTTTCATCAGCACGACGCCGTGGTGACGGTGATGGTGATGTGATCCACGTAGGGCTTCGCCTAAGAACTACGGCAATATGACCGGAGGAGTAAACGGTGGAGGGGGACACTGCACATGGCTAAGAAACAATTGGTCTGCTATGGGGTGCCCCCTGCCCCCGTATATAAAGGAGGAGAGGGGAGGAGGCCGGCCCTAGGGGGCGCGCCAAGTGGGGGGAATCCCACTAGGAACCCTAGTCCTAGTCGCCCCCTTCCTTCTTTCGGAGGGGAAAGGGGGAAGGAGAGGGAGAGGGAGATGGAAAGAGAGGCCACACCCCCTCCCCTTGTCCAATTCGGACTCCCCATGGGGGGGCACCCCTTGTGGGCTGTCCTCTTTCTCCCCTATGGCCCATGTGGCCCATTACTTTCCCCGGGGGGGGGGGGGGGTCCGGTCACCCCTCGGTACTCCGATAAATATCTGAAACACTCTAAAACCATTCTGGTGTCCGAATACTATCGTCCAATATATTAATCTTTACCTATCGACCATTTCAAGACTCCCCGTCATGTCCGTGATCTCATCCGGGACTCCGAACAATCTTCAGTCACCAAAACACATAACTCATAATACAAATCGTCATCGAACGTTAAGCGTGCGGACCCTACGGGTTCGAGAACTATGTAGACATGACCTACACACATCTCTGATCAATAACCAACATCGGAACCTGGATGCTCATATTGGTTCCTACATATTCTACGAAGATCTTTATCGGTCAAACCGCAATGACAACATACGTCATTCCCTTTGTCATCGGTATGTTACTTGCCCGAGATTCGATCGTCAGTATCTTCATACCTAGTTCAATCTCGTTACCGGAAAGTCTCTTTACTCGTTCTGTAATGCATCATCCCGCAACTAACTCATTAGTCACATTGCTTGCAAGGCTTATTATGATGTGCATTACCGAGAGGGCCCAAAGATACCTCTCCGTTACTCGGAGTGACAAATCCTAATCTCGATCTATGCCAACCCAACAAACACCTTCGGAGATACCTGTAGAGCATCTTTATAATCACCCAGTTACGTTGTGACGTTTGATAGCACACAAGGTATTCCTCCAGTATCCGGGAGTTGCATAATATCATAGTCAAAGGAATATGTATATGACATGAAGAAAGCAGTAGCAATAAAACTTAACGATCATTATGCTAAGCTAGAAGATGGGTCTTGTCCATCACATCATTCTCCTAATGATGTGACCCCGTTCATCAAATGACAACACATGTCTATGGTTAGGAAACATAACCATCTTTGATTAACGAGCTAGTCTAGTAGAGGCTTACTAGGGACACGGTGTTTTGTCTATGTATCCACACATGTATCAAGTTTCCGATTAATACAATTCTAGCATGAGTAATACACATTTATCATGATATATGGAAATATAAAATGAAAACTTTATTATTGCCTCTAGGGCATATTTCCTTCAATATGAACGGGCCTAAAAAGGCCAAGAGGTGGAAGGCAACTTGGGCCAAAAAGGCCCAAGTGGGAAAGTGCCTCCTTCGCCTAAGGAAGGAGGCCGAATTGGGAGAGGGGGAGGAGTCAGACTCCTCCTCCCTGGTCTTTCCCCCTTGGTGGCAGAGCTCCCTCTCCCCTCCATCCTATATATACATGAGGATTTGTGCTCTTTTGTTCATACAAGTTTTGGAGCCTCCTCTAGTTCTACTAGTTCTAGTTGACTAATCAGAGCTAGGATAATCCTTCTGTCCTCATTATTAGAAGCCATGTGTAGTTCTAATCTCCTCCCTCTAATTCTTGGATGACGATTAGCTCTGGACAGTGAAGCGTTGCCGGATCGTGAAGGATGCACGCTTGCAACCAACTAGAGAGGTCGTGCTTTCGGTCTTCAGTTCGAGGGACTGTTTGTGGGCGGTGCGAGGGATCGTTCATCGACGGTTCGAGGGACACCAAGTACGATCTACGTCGACACATTCTTCTTCCGCTGCAACTCAGTGACGGTAACGATCGTGATCTCAACCCGTTATGCATCTTCATATTGATCTTGGGTACAGTGATCGTAGGTGCATTTTTTTGTTTTCTACTACATTTCCCAACACTCTCCCCCTCGCACAGATAACCATCAGCCGAGCCACTCCATCCAACTTCTCTCTTCCACAACCACAATAAGAAAACCTCCACCGCTCCATGGCGTTTGGCCTCGGATGGGACTAGGTTCTGCAGGAGATCCTTCGACGGCAACAACACCAAGCTTTCCTACACGCATGAGGTGAGCACCTGGTACATCATTGTTGCAATCCTGAAGAATCATGCGCGCGCGGTGAGGGCCTGCGCCACGCATGAGGAGAAGTCATGAATGCCAGAACTCCACCGCCCACTCATCGAGAACTTGCTCCGGGCGATGGGAGAGGTCAGGGATTCCTCGGATCCATTCTAGCGGTCACGCCGGTACATGTACCAGAACCGCGACTAACTCCACCTAGACTACGAGCTCGATACAGTGGTACCAGTGCTGCCCGTCGCTCTGATGGAGATGGAGCCGCCGTAGGTGGAGTAGCAACAGATGGAGCAGCAGAGGTGGAGACTGGCACAAGCAACGAAAGGAAGAAGAAGAAGAAGCAGCGCATCCATGTGCTACTTCATCGATCGCTCCATCTTCTCAAGCTACAACAAGAGTGAGTTTGATGCAGCACCTAGGTCTTAGTTAGTTTCTACATCAAGATCTGAACCAATATATGTGTTATGTTAGTTTCTGAACTTAACTGTGTCTGAAGAACTATGTGTGCTTTCCATCTGAGTACCCTTTCTATCCAAATTGTGCTATGATATCTATCTATCTATCTATCTATCTATCTATCTAGAGAACTCGTCTATCTATGATAGCTATCTATCTGAATATTTGTGTGTGATGAAACTTTATTGTGTGTTTGCTTCTGAACAACCATGTATGTTTGCGTCTAATGAAACTCATTTATTTGAATATCACAAGATAGTTATGTAAGAAATGTCATCGTGCTCATATTATCTGAATATTTCAAGACAAGTTGTGTGTGATGAAACTTTGGTGGTCATATTATCTAAATCTTAAACTTTGGTGCTCTAGGTTTCAATGCAAAGAACATGTTCAGGTTAACATAGGTGTGCTATAGGTGTCAATGCAAAAATAAAATGTTATCATGAAACTATAGGTTTCAACCTAGTCTTTCTTCAGTTAGTTTTCCATGGAACTATAGGTGTGCTCTAGGTGTCAATGCAAAGATAAAATGTTATGAAACAGAGAATCCTTCTATTTTGTAGTATTTCATAGTTTGATTGAATATAGTCTGAACATTACAAGTCTGGATATTGCATGTTGTCTCTCTCCTAGGTAGGTTCAGTTGATGTCTTTAATCAACACAACTTTGAAACTAGTTTGAACATTAAATTGAGCACACGTACTAACATTTCACATCAGTAAAGTCACTTAAAACATGTACAATGACTCACTCCTTCTCTGGTCAACTTGTCCACTGCACCACTCAACCCAAATTTTACTCATGTACCCACTGCACAACACCCTGCAAAATTCAATAGTGGCATTTAGTGTCAGTTACATTCATCGCATAAGGATTTTTCAAATGCAAACTACATATATCAATCGGTAAAGTAACTAACCTTAGAATGATTAACCATTTGAAGGCACCAAGTTAGATGAGTACTCCAGATAGATAGTCTAAAACTCTATTTCAGAACCATAAAATTCAGTCAAACAAGACAAATTTTAGTTAATTTAGAGTCCTAAAATTCAGCAAACATGACATGTTTTAGTTAATTTAGAATCCTAAAATTCAGTCAAACATGACATGTTTTAGTTAATTTAGAGTCCTAAAATTCAGTCAAACAAGACATGTTTAAGTTAATTTAGAGTTCTAAAATCCAGTCAAACAGGACAACAAGATTCAGTCAAACAAGACAACAAGATTCAGTCAAACAAGTTTTGGTCCATTCAGTCACAAACAGCAACAACAAGATCCAGTTAACTAGGTCCAACAACGAAATTTGCTACAATTCCAGCAAACCATACTTCACTTATCCGGATCCCCAGAATTCCAGCAACGACATTTGCTAGTGGAGAAACGAAGGCAACTCACCTAGGGGCTCGACCATCACCGTGAGGGCATGGGCGAGAGCTGCTGCCGCCGGCACTGGCGATGATGAAATACTCTGAAATGAATATGGTGTTGCCACAACAATCTTCATCCCCTCCTTGCAAAGGACGCCCCCGCCATGCCGGCCAACCACGCTTCATGCTCGGTCCACCACGCCTTGTCCTCACCACTACCTCGCCGATGGATTCGGAGCCGCCACCACCGCCATGCCCATGAGAGAGAGAGAGGAGAGGGAGAGGAGTAACTCGAGGGAGAGAAAGCGAGGGACGGGAGTGACGGAGGGAGCGCTCGGGTTGGGCCGCCCCAGTCGCTTCGGACAGAGCCGTTAACGGCGCGCCGTTGACGTACTCGAACCACGAGGGATCAACCATGTCAAAATGTGCTAAAAAGGCTCAATGTTTTTGTCACCGTCAGATTTTCGATTCGGTGCGAAATGTCACAAATCGTGAAGTGATAGTTTTCTGCTAATCATGACACGAATGTGGTGCTTCTGGGCCTAAACCATTTCCTCCTGGGGCCCAAACTCCCGGTCACGCATGACGCAAACCAAATGTAGACGTCGGCCAGTCCAAGTCCAATATATGACACGGGTTAAAGCAAACCGATTTGAGCCGAACGATTGAAAAATCCAACGGCTAATACTGGGAGTAAAGTGTGGCCCGAATCTTCTGGTGTTTTCTGGGCCTGGACTAATTTCTCCTCAGGCCCAATAGCTCCACGGTCACGCATGACGCAGACCCAATATGGACAGTCCAAGTCCAATAGCACCACCTCCACGCGGAAACCCCAGCCAGGACAGCAACCCATTCGCAATCCCCACCTCTATATAAGCGGCCCCGTCGATCCACACCAAACCCTAGTCGCAGCTCTTCCGTCTCCTCCCGCCGCCGCCGCAGCTGCCGCAGCCGCCGCCTGCCTCGAGCCGCCGTCGCCATGGGGAGAAGTAAGCACGCGCTTTACCCTCCCCCTCGCCCTTGCGTGTATGTTACTCTAGTCTAGCGTTCATCTGGCCGTAGCTATGGTTCGTGCAATCGTTTGAATTGGCGCGGTTGCGTGTGAATCTGGCCTAGATCCGTCGTAGCCGCGCGGAACCTGTGATATGTGTTACTCCCGATGTTTATTTAGTTTCTGTCTGGTGGATTTGGCAAGATAAATTCATGCCCGTAGCTGTTCTCATGTGGTGATTCGAAACAACATTTGAGTAGTTCAAGCTGCGGGTCATACTCTGTTCGTTTCATTTTAGTGTCTGTTTGTTAAATGGTGCCCGAAAAATGCTCTAGGCTTCTCGGATGTTGATATTTCCTGTGCTCTTTCATGTACTATGCTAGGAAATGAAGATCTGTATGCTCTTGCTTTTAAGTTATTCTAAGCACTGCTGCTGTTGGTAGGGTTGTATGGCCAATGATATTCTATGAAGCTGAATGAGTAGTTGTTGTGGCTAGTTGTTGATCAACTTGCCAACTGCTCATGTTGAATCATGGTAGTTAGTAATCTCTTCTTTCCCTGTCAATGGTAACCTATCTTAAATTGAGTCTGATTGTACATGTTGCTCATATCTAGAGTTGAATGTGGTGCAAATTAAACTGTTTCATTCTCTGTACCTGGAAAGAAGCAGTGTCTTAACTGAGTTGCACATTCTTTTGAATGTTCACTGCAAATTAAAATGTTATTTTGCATGTTTGCTGCTTTTAGTTGTTCTGTTCTGGTAATGACAAAATTCTCTGGTCAGGACCTGCGAGGTGCTATCGGCAGATCAAGAACAAGCCATACCCTAAGTCAAGGTACTGCCGTGGTGTGCCTGACCCTAAGATCAGGATCTATGATGTCGGCATGAAGAAGAAGGGTGTCGATGAGTTCTCTCACTGTGTTCACCTTGTCTCATGGGAGAAGGAGAATGTGTCCAGTGAGGCTCTTGAGGCTGCCCGTATTGCTTGCAACAAGTACATGACTAAGCATGCAGGAAAGGATGCCTTCCACCTCAGGGTCAGGGTTCACCCGTTCCATGTGCTCCGTATCAACAAGATGCTTTCGTGTGCCGGGGCTGATAGGCTCCAGACTGGTATGAGGGGTGCTTTCGGGAAGCCGCAGGGAGTCTGTGCCCGTGTTGCCATTGGGCAGGTCCTCCTTTCTGTGCGGTGCAAGCCCAACAATGCCATCCATGCTACTGAGGCCCTTCGTCGTGCCAAGTTCAAGTTCCCTGGACGCCAAAAGATCATTGAGAGCAGGAAGTGGTAAGCACTGAAGATTGTTTCATGTGCTGAGATGATATTCTTGTCAAAATTTCTGTGTGCCATATCTCTAATTTTGTGCTGCTTCTTTCAGGGGCTTCACCAAGTTCAACCGCAATGACTACCTCAAGTTCAAGAGTGAGGGCAGGATCTTGCCTGATGGAGTCAACGCTAAGGTAGATATACTTGATCCTGGGCAATTGTTTTGAAGATGCACTTATTTATCCTGCCTTAGTAAACTGTTGTCCCTGCATCATCTAATTGTTTCATGTCTGGCTTTGCAGCTGCTCGGATGCCATGGCCGCCTTGCAAACCGTGCCCCTGGACAAGCTTTCCTGTCTGCTGCATAATCTAGCAGAAGAAGTCTATCCGTTCTATCGAAACTTATTTTACCGTGTGGAACTTAGATTCCAAGTGCCTGTGGTGCTATGTTATTTTGTCTGAATGTTGTGTCGAACCTTGTTATGGAAGATATTATCTATTTTGTGATGATGGTACTAATATGAATGGCCTGTTGAATCATTACTACTTGAATTCGTTTGTCAATGTATTTTGCTGTGGTTGTTGTCCTGTGTTTGAATTTGATGCTTCATTTGAAGCTACCCAAGGAAAATGTTATACGTTCACATGGTTTGAAACTTTCTGTGAAGAGTGAAGCAAAATTCTGGCCTTTGCACCTTATTTTTTTTGTAAGGGTCTTTTTGAAGTAGTATACAATTTCCGGATGTCTGGTTAGTGTATCGTCTGCCGGTCAATTTTGCTGGCGTTTAGTAGAGTAGTATACACTTTCAGGACGCCTAGTTCGTTCAGTTGGTTGGTGTTTCGTCTGCTGGTGTCTTTGATGCATCCGAACCGCGTTTCAGTTTCTCTTTTTAAAAATAAAAAATAAAAAATTCATGTCAGTTTGCCATTCCATTTCCCCACTTGTTTGAAATCCCTAGAATTACCAGTAGGGTGATCTGAATTTGGGAGCACAATTGAGAATTGACCAAACATGATATCCCAGGGATAGCAACGTTGGGATCGGTCTGTTGGAGCCTTTGACGCCGACGAATCCCTTCACCCACAAGCGAAATACCAATAGACGACCATCGAAAGCAAGGGGGGGAGACCCGGGGAGACGAACAAAATCCAAACGCAGGAGCATCGCCCACACGAAGGAAGGGAACCATCGATCGATCGAATTCTCATTCTGTTGCCCACAAAATCCAAACTCAAGAGCGACGAGGACATAAACCCCCTTCCTTCTTCCCCTTTCCCCCCTCGCCTCGGCCCTCGGCTGCGAGCGCGGCTCCACGCCTCCCCTCCACCCCCACCGCACCGCACCGCCAGCCGGTGACCGGGTCGCGCCATCGCACGGCGACGCCCGCCCGCCCCGATGGACCCGCCGCCCCCGCCTCCGCCGCAGCCGGCGCACGGGGGCTACGCCCAGCGCTTCTCCCCCGCCGGCCTCATCCACGCGCCGCTCTCCGCGCTGCTCGAGTACTCCTCGGGCGTCCTGCGGGCCCAGGCCGGCGGGGGCGGCGGCGGGGGCGCCCAGCGGGGGGAGCCATCCGCGGGGGCCGACGGGGAGGTGTCGATTCGGATCGCCGGGCCCGACGACGCGCCTGGCGCTGGCGCGGGGGACGCGGGAGGAGGGCAGCAGCCCGCGGACGAGGAGGCCCCGGCGGCGCGGGGGGACGAGGCCGGCGCGGGCGGCGCGAGCGGGAGGGGGGACTCGCCGTACCAGGGCTACGACGTGCAGCGCCTGGCCAGGTGGGTGGAGCACGCGCTGCCCTTCTCCCTGCTCCTGCTCGGCGTCTTCATCCGCCAGCACCTGCAAGGTACGCGAATCCCCGTGCAGCACCTACCCTATCTCTATGTAGCGTGAGGGTTTGCCTGCCTCACCAGGCGCTGTACGCGTGAATTGTGATTCGAGTTTGGTTCGATCCATTCTGTTGCGCGCCTGCTTCACAGCGTGGAAAAGTCGCTGGTCAGAAGATGATGACGAGTTCCTCATTCCAATTGAGTTTATATTGTGTAGGTTTCTTCGTCATGATCTGGATTGCCGCAGTCATGTTCAAGTCCAATGATATCTTGCGCAAGCAAACCGCTCTCAAGGTTTGTGCTTCATAATAACTTGTCTTATCAACGTGCTTGTTCTGCTTCTAGAGGTTAATTAATTGTTCTGGCAAGCAGACTGCTCTCAAGGGCTTGTGCTTCTTATCTGGTGTACCAACGTTATTGTTCTGGTTCTAGTGTAGAGGTTAATTGGTATGCTTCTAGAGGTTTTGTTTGGATGTCATATTGCTTGATCATGTTAGTTTTGCTCAGCAACTGCCAGCAGAAATGTGACAATATCTTCTTATCATATGTAACATCATGATGCACAGCTGCTCTGCAAACCCTTCTGCTGCTGTCAGCGCCATAGCTACATTAGGTTTGTGTCAGGATGTAAGTAGGCAAATTGCAAGCTGGCCACGAGCCTTTATGTGGGCATATGCGTCTGCGCATGTAACATTTGGCAACGCGGTGTCTGCCAAGAATGCACATCATTCATTATTTGATTTGAAAAGAAACATGAAGGGTTTGGTTGTCATTTCATATGTTCGGAAATGAATGTGTACAGCTAAGAGTAATTGATAACGCCTATGGATGTCTAAGCCTATAAGACAATCTATTCCAACTCCAAGAATAATCCACAATGACCATGCGTCCTTACGGCACACGAAGAACAACGCGTAGATGTATAATTGGCGCCTCACTGAACTATTGAAGCCTCTTTAGCTAGACTTGTGCACATGCTCTGGCGCCAGGAAAGGCGACACTCTTAATTAGCAATACGAGGGTTGGGGCTAGGCTGTTGCTGATGGAACCAATTGCTGGTGTTTGTGGGCTGAGTGCCGCTAAAACTGTGCAGTGAGCCTCATAGTAATTTTATGCGTCATTAAGGAAGCAGGCTGTGTACCAAGAGGTCCTGGGTTCGATGCAGCCTCTATGCATTGCACCGTGCAGGGGTAAGGCTTGCCTTGTATAATCCTTCGCCAAACCCCCTGGGGTGGGAGCTTCTAGCACTGGGTATGTCCCTTCTATTGAGGAAGCCGGCTGGCAGACTGCTGCCGTCACTACATCCCTAATGCTGGGGCCCGTATTAACTCCATTTGATTGCCAAATTGCTTAGATAGCTCCATTTGATTGTCCATGCTTAGAAGAGTTGGAAACATTGTAGATGTTTTGGTATGGATATGTGCTCTAGAATGTGATTGTCATGTCGTTTCCCCTTTAAGTTGATGCGGTGAATGTCAATTAAACAAGATCTTCAGCTGATCTATCACTTGTATTTATTTTTCTTATTTCAGGGGGAGAGGAAAATGCCAATGCTTATCGGGATTGTAGTAGTATTCACCATTCACGTCTTTGGAGTCTACTGGTGGTACAGGAATGATGACCTTGTTAGACCTTTGGTGATGCTTCCTCCAAAAGAAATACCACCATTCTGGCATGCTATATTTTTCATTGCGGTGAATGGTATTCCCTTTTACCCACACAGCATGATTTCCCCTTTTGGGGCCTCTCTGCTTCAAATTATTCCATATAATTGTAATATGCGCCCTTGAAAAACGCCTATGGTTTTCTATGATGCACTCAAACATCATTTCGATCATATTGTATGAGAGGGCATGACATTGCAACCCAATCATTTTCCTATTTATGAGTTTTTTGGTCCTGTGAACCAATGAGGCCCTTGGTCATTTCTTGAACTCAATCAGTAACCCATTGGTGGAAAAACTTGACGATGTATGTACCTGTGTGTTCTGTATTGTTTTGAAGCTGATAACATTGCCCTGTGTTTCACTTGGAAATAACTTATGTTTGTTGAATAATAGGAATTTATGCACCATTTCTATCTGTTCATAACTCTTAAACTAGCACTACCCTCCTTAAAATTTGTAATCAGGCTGACTGCTGTTTTGTGCTCCACAGATACAATGGTCCGGCAAGCTGCTATGGTGGTCAAGTGTGTGCTGCTCATGTACTACAAAAACAGCAAAGGTCGTCACTATCGTAGACAGGTAATCTGCTGTACATTATCATTGTTCAGCTACTTAGGTAATTTTTACCAGTTTTGATAGAGAGATGTACAGCCAAGCATTTCTCGTTGTAACTCAACTTTCTCTTTAGGGCCAAATGTTGACAGTTGTGGAATATTCCCTACTTCTGTACCGTGCGTTGTTGCCGGCTCCTGTGTGGTATCGTTTTTTCCTGAACAAGGAATATGGAAGTCTTTTTTCATCTTTAACAACTGGATTGTACCTTACTTTCAAGGTGGCATCAATGGTGGAAAAGGTACTTCTAGTTCCTTTGTTTCATTTCTTAACCAATTCTGGGTTTATAATAGCTGACATCACTGCTGCTTCCTATCAGGTTCGATCACTTTTGGCTTCAGTGAATGCGCTGTCTCATAAGGACTTGCATTATGGTTCACATGCAACAACTGAGCAGGTAATGCAGTGTTAGGCTTTCTAGGCGCACGAGTGAAATGTGGTGGTGGCATATGCATCCTTGGTTTATATCTCTGGAGCTTCTAGCTAAAGTCTGCATTTATTTCACTATATGGTATGCAGGTTCTTGCTGCTGGAGATCTGTGTGCTATATGCCAAGAAAAGATGCATACTCCCATCCTCCTGCAGTGTAAACATATCTTCTGCGAAGACTGTGCCTCTGAATGGTATATATCGCATACACATTTTGTCATCTGGTTCTTGATGCTTTGCTGGCATCTACTCCCTCCGTTCCGAATTACTCCCTCCGTTCGGAATTACTTGTCGCAGAAACGGATGTATCTAGATGTATTTTAGTTCTAGATACATCCATATCCGAGACAAGTAATTCCGAACGGAGGGAGTACTTGTCTTGGATTTGTCTAGATACGGATGTATCTAGACTCATTTTAGTGCTAGATACCTCCGTATCTAGACAAATCTAAGACAAGTAATTTGGAACGGAGGGAGTAACAGTTACCAAATTGGAACTTCTCATCGCTCGCTGAATGATGGCAGGTTGGAGCGGGAGCGGACATGCCCGTTATGCAGGGCGCTGGTGAAGCCAGGGGACATTCGGTCATTCAGCGACGGTTCAACGACCCTCTTCTTTCAGCTCTTCTGACAAGAAACAAGAAGCGCTAACCTTCGGCCTGCAGATGTTGGATCGCCCCCTGTTACTCTCCATCAGCCTGCCGTGTGCTGAGACTTTCTCCAGTCCAGGTCCTTTTCCGCCAGTTCGTCACAAGTAGTAGGTGCCATGGGTGTGCATATTACCCTGTATAGGTCCTTGCGGGATTCTCCATCACAAAAAAAGAGAGGATTGTTATGACGAAATAACTGAATCTATAGAGGTGAATTTCCATTAGCATGTGGTTGGGTGGGTGCCGCCACATCTGCAAAATTCAGAATTGACCTTATACATGATCACAAATGTTAACTCTTGACTCCTGAGCCAACGTAGCTTGTTGCTCGTACAATGAGATGAACACATCCTATTGTTTCCTGCTTGTGTCACATGAGTCACATCATCATTCTTGCCACCTAAAATATGTCTTTTAGTAATTTCGGCGAAGGGAGTTGGGTCTGATTTGATATAACGCGGTATGTTTTGCTTGCTCCAGATTTAGCCAATATTGGCACCGAAAATGAAGCAAAGTAGGCAAGATGGCATGAGCCCGACGGGCAAGGCAAAAGCCTGTTTGTCATAACCACAAAGTTGGTAGAGTTGATTTTGGGTAGCAGGCAAACATACCCTAGACCCCGACAGCACTAATGTGTAATATTAGGTGTGTGCTGTTGACTAGTTATTCTGGGCGTGGACGTAATTATGTCGACATCACCGGAAGGTGCACAAGAATATCCTGTTATGCCGGAACAGAGGGCAAGGGGAGAACAACCTGCCCGGACACCCGAACGTTGCCTGAACTGAAAGAGATGAGCACTATAATAGAAGTTGATATTATTTTTTAGGAAAGACGGTCAATTTATATCTAATGATCATCAAGGAAAACAATATATAGCCAGTACAATGGATAGACAACAAGACATAAAACAACCAGCAAATAATAAAATTACAACCAAACCATGCTGATTGTCTTCTTCCTTTGATTGTATGCTGCTCGTCGAAGCTTAAAAAATTGTACCGAACTGACAGTAAGAGAAATGTACACCCTCTTAATACCAGCCTTTGAAGGCCGCAATAGCTACCCGTCGCTAGAAATGAAATGAACATCTTTCACCACAGACCCGCAGGGTTGGAGAAACCGAACCATGCCATAGTAACAAATCAAAAGAAGAGGTCGAAATCATTGCACAAAGAGCCAAGTTACTTCCCTTGATCGAACCAACACTTTCCGGATTCTCGTTTGTATATGTACCTATTTGATCGCCACTTTGATTTCACATATTGAATATGAAGACAACCACAAAATCTGGCAACACCTGCCCTTGCAGGCCCTTCATCGGCGTCTGATCGACAATCGTCGAGGTAGGGAGAGCCTGGAGAGAACTTATTCCAATGCGCTATCGCCGCCACCACCTTGTCGGTACTGCTAGGGAAACAAAATCTAAGGAAAACAAGGGCATAGCGATGTGCCCCCACTCTTCTAATTAGCAATGAGATCACCGGACAAGAGAGGTGAGGTGAGAGCGCGGCTACAACCCACTCCACGTAGAATCTCCGCAGAAAACACACCAATGCCTTTGGCTAAGGGCATGTACATTAGTGTTGAAACATGTTGTCTATAATAACTCTCCAAATCACCTGTAGACATCACTAAAAACATACCCTATAATAGTCTGACTTTTTTGCTACCCACAAGGCCCTAAAATCACAAAATTATGGAATTGGTGGGTTGAAAGGATCCTCGTGTAGGCCCCTTGTGTCACTCACCAGGGGCGACTCGGGCAGCGACCTAGCCTATCCGCCACTGCCACCCTTCTCCTCCTTCCCGCTCATCGTCGTTACTAGAGAGAGCCGGGTCTCTCTCCCTCCCTCCCTCTCTCTCTCTCTCTCTCTAGACCATGCTACTAGGCGGTACCATGGTAGGTGGTACGCAGCCTGGTCGGGGGAGGGGGTGGGGGCTCGCGTCGACAACCATCTTCTCCCCACCCCACTGCTCAGGTTTCCCTCCTTCGCCACCAGGTTTCCCTGTCACCGCTGCTGCAGATCAAATGACCTGGTGGCCGGTGCAACCGTCTCGGTGGTGGTTCTGGTCGTCCGGTCCGTCCTCCTCTCGTGCTCGTCAGGCACATCCATGCTGCCATGGGTGCCTAGTTCTCGACCAAGCCCCTTGTATAGAGCTAGAGGGGCCAAATCTAGAGCTCCCTTAACGTTGAGTGCCACGACGACAGTCTGACAGGTAGCTGGCCGTCCATGTTGGCTTGGGGCTAAGTGGTGGAGGGTCGGGGCGGCTTTCGTCGGTGTTCGACAGGGTGGCCATTGGGCTTGGCAGGGGCCGAAGGTCTTCTTGGGGTGGCGATCTATGCACTCTACCTCGACATTTGTGGTAACATAGTAGTGCCTAGGAAGGATGGGTCACCAGTGAAAGCTGCGCAAGGCCTTGGCTGTTGCTGGCGGAGGTTTACCGGGATTAGCGTCATGCCAAAAGGCTAACAGACGTATCCATTTGCGATTGTCCATGGGGTGTAATCTACAGTTGTCAACGATGGTCTCTTGGCTTGAAGGTGGGCCCTTGCATCCCCTTGGTTAGGCTGCTAATGTCTGCGGACGCCGTTCTCCTCCTTGGAGGATTCATTGTTTTTGCCCCCTGAAAGTGCTAGTTATCGACTAGAGGGGGGGGGGGGGTGAATATGCGATTTTTATGGAAGTCTTCAAGACAGGCAATGTCTTCGAAGATAGCCAACCAAATGCGACCTACACAGTATGCAGCGGAAGATAAACTACGCTAGACAAGCTATAGTCAAGAGAACATGGCAAGGTAAGCAAGAGGACAAATAGCGGCTAGGTAGAGTGGATCAGAATAGGAAGATAGTATGAAGATAAATCAATGCAATCAGAGAGAATGCCTTCACACAGTGAAGTCAACCAGGGCAAACAAGCAATGACTTCACGAAGCTAAACAGTAAGGGTGAAGTGATAGAACCAGTTGCTTGGTGAAGACAAGGATTTGGTAGACCAGTTCCAGTTGTTGTGACAACTGCACTTTTGGTTACGGAGGCTGAGATTGAACTCCGAAGACCGCGTCTTCACCTTATTCCCCTTGAGCTAAGGACACTTAGTCCTCGCCCAATCACTCTGGTAAGTCTTCAAGGTAGACTTCCAAACCTTCACAGACTTTGTTCACCGGTGATCCACAACGACTTTTGGATCCTCAGAACACGACGCCTAACCGACTGGAAGATACACACTCTTCAAGTGTAATAAGTCTTCAGATCACGCGGACAAAAAGACTTCAATGATGCCTAATACTCTTTGGCTTTGGGTGTTTTGGGTTTTTTCCTCACGAGGGTTCTCTCTCAAAGGCTTCAGAGGTGGGTTGCTCTCAAATGACAAAAGCCGTGCACTAACTCTGAGCAGCCACCAATTTATGGTGTAGGGGGTGGGCTATTTATAGCCAGGAGGCAACCCGACATGATATGTCTGAAATGACCCTGGTCACTAAGGAACCGACACGTGTCCAACGGTCGAATTTCAAACACACACGATAACTTGACTTGGGCTACAAGCAAAGCTGACACATCCAACTCTGGATAAGATTTTCTCTCGTTGTCTTCACTCAAAGATATAGGATTTGGGTTGAGCATCACATTAGTTTTTCTGACTCTGTTCACTTGGACCCCACTTAATAGTTCGGTGGTTCCTACGACTCAAGTACGAAGAAAAATGAAACTACGAAAGAAACTATGTCTTCGCACTCCATTGTCTTCAAGTGATTGTCTTCACACGTCATTATCTTCGACGTGAATGTCTTCACGAACCACCATTGTCTTCAATGCCTTCATACATTTTTAGGGTCATCTATGGTAGGTAAACTGAATCAAAGAGGGACTTCTACCTGTGTTATCCAGCAATTCTCACAAACACATTAGTCCCTCAACCACGTTTGTCGTCAATACTTCAAAACCAACTAGGGGTGGCACTAGATGCACTTACAATCTCCCCCTTTTTGGTGATTGATGACAAACTGGTTGAAGTTTTCAACGGCGATAAAAATATGTGAAAGTTAAAGAACGCGGTCATTGGATTCATGAAGTTGAAAGTGCCCCCTGAAGATGTGCATATAAGTAATTTGCCTTTGAATGCAAATGCACATGGCAGGTTCTGCTATGTGGAGATCTCCTTCAATTCATGAAGACAATTCATCGTGCATACAAAAATGTAGTGAAGATAATGACATGCACAATGAAAAATGGGCGTTTGCAGAATGACTTCATGCGGAATTTATCATCGCAATAAAAGGCAGCAGCAAAAGTGGCATACAACCATCAAGGCTTAAGTGTTACAACTCAAAACCAACAGTTCAAGAATGAGAGTTGCAAAACTTAATAAAAATAAGCACCCGACTGAAAGTGCTAGTGATCGACTAGAGGGGGGGGGTGAATAGGCGATTTTTATTGAAGTCTTCAAAACATGGAAGTTTCGAAGACAATCGATAGAAATGAACCTATTAACATGCAGCAGAAGGTAGACTACACTAGGCAAGCCATAGTCAAGTATTCAATGAAGTGAAAGCACAAAGACTAATAGCAGCTAGGTAGTATGGATCAGGATGGAAGACAATATGAAGCCAATCAGAACAAGTAGTCACACAGTGAAGACAAATAGATAATGCAAACAGACCCTGTGATGCAGAGCATCCCATGATCATCCCCATGGACCTACCATCGTCGCATCAAGAGCCAAGAGGACCCATGGCACGAGCACGAGCCAGAGCTCTCGAGAACGAGGTGACTTCTTTCCTTAGTGATATCACATATGATCCACTCGAGACATGGTTACTACCTAAGACCGATATGCTATGCATGATCAGGTGTCAAGAGGAGCCTCCCGAAGATGCACGTGAAGACGGGCCCCAGACATCCGGCCCCTGGAGATGCCACCACAGCAGCCGCAGCCCAGCCAGAGAAGCTACAGGGCCCGAACATCCGGCCCCGCGCCCCGGACATCTGGCCTCCCCCGAAACCCCGGAAATCTGGCCCTCTGCCCGAAAATCCGGCCTCGTCTATCCAGAGACCGCGGAAGTCTTCACCGCCATCCCGGACATCCGCCCCCCAGCCCGGACATCCGGCCACTCCTGAAGCCCCGGACATCCGGCCCGACGCCCGGACATCCGGCCTCGCCTGTCTGTGAACAGTGAAGGGCCGAAGCCCATGTACCCTCTCGCCCCCTAGACTATATATACTTCATCCCCTTCCTCTTTCTAGGGTTAGCATTGTGATAACTCATTTGTGAGATAGAGCCTCGCTCATCCATATCGGATCTACTCCTTGAGAGAGACCGCGACCCCTCTTCGGAGAAAATCCCCCTTGGATTCAAGACCCCCTCTTGGGTGGCCCCCATCAAGACCTCCTTCTAGGAGAAGAACCGGTTACTTTGCATCGTCCTTTGTTGACCTTGGATCATCGTGTATCTCTTTGTGTTATTGGATCTAGCACATGTGTAATCGAATCTTGTTGGTTTGAGTGATTCTCTCGTGTTTCCCCTCGTGAATCCCCTCATGTTCTTCGTGTTTATCTTTGGGATCCGCTCCTTTCGTGAAAGATCGGCCATCTAGGGTTTCACCCTACATCATCTTGGTATCATGAGCCACGTTGATCACGATTTCGGAGCCTCCCCGTTGTGTTTCTAGCCTTGTTTTGTTGTTTTTCGTCCTAATCCGAAAATTGCCCCACAAAAATAGCCCCAAATTTTTTTTGTGATTTGTTGGTGTGATGAAGTTTTGTTGGATTTGGTCCGCGGATTTCGTGTGTTGCAGGTAGATCTAGCTTTCCCCCACCTTTTCCCCAATTTCCATCCACAAAATCTTCCGAATTTTGCCCCGGATTTGACCTCTCCACGTGGTGTTCTTCGAATTCGTCCATGGATCCAGCGCCCGGACATCCGGCCCGACCAGCCCGGACATCCGGCACCCCGGACATCCGGCCATCACCCCCGGACATCCGGCCCCTGGCAGCAAAACAACCCATCCACCATACATTTTCCGCCTAACTCTCACCAAATTTCGTCCCGGTTCCCACATACACTTCCGCATACCTCCACCACTTCCGCATAGCACCACCCTAGCCTTTCCCGCTACTAACTCCGACAATTTTGCCAAATTTTGCTTTGAGAATTTGAGTTGTGGTTTCCGTGTCCTTTTGTGTTTCGGCTATCTAGGTACGGTTCGGCATCAACATCACCACCGCTCATCTTCGCCAAGGACTACTACGAACGGCTACATTACTTTGGTATCACCTTCACCTTGGATATCAACTTGGTATCGTGATATCATCATACTCTTTTGCAATCGCATTGATAACCACATGGCCTTACTTTTGCGTCACTTACCCATCGAGACTAGCCCTTGAGTATTGCCGGCAACGTGACTTGTGCACATTAGTGTTCATACTTCCCATAGCATACATACCATCATCGTGTTGCATCTCTTGGTATCATCACTTGTGTCACAAAGTTGTTGTCACATACACAATTGCTATCTTGCTTCGTGAAACATTGCATGAGAAAAGAGCTCAAACATCAAAGAGCCAAACAAGCTTTTAAGCAAAAAGAGGAAAGACAAGCAAAGAGCAAGAACCATAGCATCATACAACATTAAGATTGTCATACTCGATCATCTTGGATCAATGCATAGGAACATCATACATATAGCATACTTGGGATAGAAGTCGTTGCATTTTTGCTTAGTAGGTTGTGCACAAGTTCGTATCCGCCTATTGTGCAATCGTGCTAGCGTCTCTCTAGTGTTGTGCAACAAGAGCATCTTGGTGAATTCCACATTTTGGCTCATCCTTGGTTGCATAACCCCATCTTATCTATTTGCGTGTGTGTTTCCGTGTACCATATCTTGCTATTGGTCTACTTGTTGCATTTGCTAATTCATGAATCTTTTCCAACATTATTGAGTCTCACTTACAATTGCATCAAATTTTGTGCCACCATCCTAACCGAGCTCCACCATAAGCTTTTACTTGTGTAGGTGTGAGAACCGACTAGAATTGGTACCAATTGTGCTATTTCCTTGTTACACATTGGAGTCATCTTTGATCCATTGTCAACATCGGTCAAGGTACATTTGATATTGGTTCTTCCCTTTCTTCCACTCACACTGTCTTGGAATGATGGACAAGCCAAGTACTTCTACCAACCCGCTCTTCATGGAGCAAGACGACGACATGAACTCCTTCGTCACCAAGAGTCACCTCTTTGGTGCACAACATGCTTTGCATCAAGAGCAACAAGCTATGAGTGAACGCATCGACAACCTCGCCGCCGACTTGCGACTTTCCGAGCAACGTACAAGGAACTACTTCAACCACAAGCTCGACGATCACAAGCAAGAGAATGACACAAGGATGGACGAGATTCGCACTTTGTTGCTCAACCACTCTTCTTCCACTTCAAGAAGGAGCCGTTCAAGTCACCATTCCGACTTCACCCTCTCCGGCTCAAGTACACCGACATCGAATACTCTTCGCCGAACCGTGTGCAACGAACGTCAAGCAAACCTCAATCCACTTCGAGACACCGACTCGCAAGAACATCGACGATGTCAAGCCGAAGAAGCCTTTGCTCTAGCTCGAGAACGGCAACAACAACGCCAAAATGAAGAGGAAGAACGCGCGTGTCTACACCAAAATGCACAAGATGCCGAGGCTCAACGTCAAGAACAACAACTCCGTGACGCTCAAGCACTTGAAGCGCAACGTGCCCTTCATGAATCAAGTCGTGCCGTAGCCAATCGAGGCCAACAAGCTCGACTACATCAAGAAGCACTTCGCGATGAAGCTCAAGAAAGAATTTACCAAAGACGTGTGCATCAACAAGCTCCTTGTCAAGATAGACAAGCGCCTCGTCAAGATAGACAAGCTCCCCCTCAAGCGAGACAAGAACATCAAGTTCATCAAGAGCATGACAACAATGGGAATCCTCCACGACAAGAGCAACACGAGGTTGACAACCCTCCGCGTCAAGAGCACCATGAGTTGAACAATCACCTACAACATGGGCGTCATCATCCCCGACCCCAACACAATGAAGAGCAACGCTACAGCAAGCTAAAGTTCACCATGCCCAAGTTCAATGGAAGCAATGACCCCGAAGAGTACATCTCATGGTCATTGAAGGTTGACAAAATCTTCCGCTTGCACAACTACAAAGAAGAGAAGAAGATCGCAATGGCATCCCTTGAATTCCAAGACTATGTCCTCATTTGGTGGGACCAAGTCATTGAGCGTCGCAAG
The DNA here is from genome assembly GCF_056163025.1 of Triticum urartu. Taxonomy (NCBI): domain Eukaryota; kingdom Viridiplantae; phylum Streptophyta; class Magnoliopsida; order Poales; family Poaceae; genus Triticum; species Triticum urartu. Next base: position 123,668,112 of record NC_141873.1, read on the forward strand.
GCAAGAGGTGAACCACCCATCACCACTTGGACACAAATGAAGGATGTCATGAGAGCACGATTCGTGCCAAACTACTACAACCACGACCTCTTCAAGAAACTTCAACAACTCAAGCAAGGAACCAAGAGCATTGAATAGTACTACAAGGAAATGGAGATTGCCATGATACGAGCCAATGTCAAAGAAGATGATGAGAAAACTATGGCAAGGTTCTTGAATGGACTCAATCATCCTATCAAGAAGATGGCCGACTTCCAACCATACTCGAACCTCATCAAGCTAGTGCATCAAGCTACCAAAGCGGAACGGCAAGTACAAGACGACTTCAAGTATGCCAAGTTCTCATCCAAGTCCGATGGCCTCTCCAACAATCAAGCTTCGACGACTCCAACACCTTCTACCTCAACCAAGCCTTCTACAAGCAACGACGACAAGTCAAGTTACAAGAAAGCTTTGACAAGCTCAAGTCGTCCTCCTACTACAAGCAACTTCAAGAAAGCTCCATCATCATCTACTCCACCCGATGAGACCATCAAGACAAGTTCTATCAAATGCTTCACATGCGGAGGCCGAAGCCACAAGTCCTTCGAGTGCACAAACAAGCACACCATGATCCTCAACGACGACGGAACCTATGACTCCATGAGTGAAGGAGAAATGGAAGCTCTTGAGCAAGTGGCCATGCACCGACAAGTGAACAATGAAGATGAAGATGACCAAGTCTTTTGCGATGAAGATTCAAGTCCCGCTCTTGTTGTCTCCAAGGTCTTGACTCTTCAACATCAACAAGACGAAGATCAAAGATGCCATATCTTCCACACAAAGGCCGGCATCAATGGACGTTCCGTCAAGGTCATCATCGATGGAGGTAGTTGCCACAACTTAGCAAGTGAAGAACTATGCTCCAAGCTCCAATTGGTCAAGATGAAGCACCCTCACCTCTACAAGGTTCAATGGCTAAGCGACACCGGCACCATACAAGTCGAGCATAGAGTACAAATCTCTTTCAAGATCGGCGCCTATGAAGACACATTGGAATGTGATGTCCTTCCGATGACCGTTTGCCACCTCCTCCTTGGACGGCCATGGCAATTTGACCGAGGTGTCATTCACAATGGGCGTACAAATCACTATAGCTTCAAGATGAAAGGGAAAGAGTTCGTGCTACGTCCTATGTCTCCAAGCCAAGTGCTCGCCGACAAGCAAGCCACCCATCATGGAGAAAATAGTGAGAGAGCGACCCACCAAAAAGAGAGTGAGCGCCACAAGCCCAAATTGAGTGCCTCCACGATGAGCGACAAGAAAAACTTAGTTCTCTTTGCCACCAAACGTGAGATGAGAGAAGTGTGTGAGAACCCATCAAGTGTCCTACACTATGTCCTATTGTGCAAGGACGAGGTCACAAAAACTAACAACTCTCACGATCTACCTTTGGTGTTATCTTCTCTATTGCAGGAATTCCAAGATGGTTTCCCCGATGAGCTACCTCCGGGTCTACCTCCACTACGAGGCATTGAGCACCGAATTGATCTCATCCCCGGAGCGCCGCTTCCCAACAAAGCTCCATACCGCGTCAACCCTAAAGAAACCAAAGAAATACAAAGGCAAGTAAAGCATCTCATAGACCATGGACATGTGCGTGAAAGTTTGAGTCCTTGTGCCGTACCGGTCATTCTTGTGCCAAAACGTGACGGTAGCTTTCGCATGTGCTCCGATTGTAGACCTATCAATGCTATCACTGTTAGATATAGGTACCCCATTCCACGCCTTGATGATATGCTTGATGAACTTAGCGGTGCCACTATCTTTTCCAAAATTGATCTTAAAAGTGGTTACTATCAAATCCGCATACAAGAGGGTGATGAATGGAAAACCGCTTTCAAAACAAAGTTTGGTCTCTATGAGTGGTTAGTCATGCCTATGGGTTTATCGGAAGCACCCGGTACTTTCATGCGTCTTATGCATTACGTGTTCCGCCCTTACATTGGTGAATTTGTTGTTGTCTACTTTGATGATATCCTTGTGTTTAGCAAATCTCTCAAAGATCACGTCACCCACCTTCGCACCGTGCTACAAACTCTTCGAAAAGAGCAACTTTACGCTAATATGGAAAAAATGCCTATTTGGCGTTGACAAGCTTGTTTTCTTGGGTTTCGTAGTTTCTTCTAAGGGTGTTCATGTTGATGAATCTAAGATCAATGCTATTAAAACTTGGCCCCAACCAACCAATTTGCAACAAGTGCGTAGTTTTCTTGGTTTAGCCGGTTTCTACCGTAGATTTGTGAAGGATTTTAGCACCATTGCTTCACCTTTGCATGCTTTGAGTAAGAAAAATGCACCGTTTGTTTGGGGAACATCTCAAGATATTGCTTTCAATGAGCTTAAGAATTTGCTTACTCATGCTCCCATGCTTGCATTACCCAACTTTGACAAACCTTTCGAAATTCATTGCGATGCTAGTGGTAATGGCATAGGAGGCGTGTTAACGCAAGAGAAGCGCCCCATTGCATACTTTAGTGAGAAACTCTCCGGAGCGCAACTCAATTACCCCATCTATGACAAAGAGCTATATGCTTTAGTGCGAGTTTTGCATGAATGGGAACATTACCTTCGCCCACATGAGTTCATCATCCATACCGACCATGAAACACTTAAATACCTTAAGGGTCAAACTAAATTGTACAAGCGTCATGCTAAATGGAGTGAATCTATTGCATCATTTCCCTATGTCATCAAGTACATTAAGGGTAAAGAAAATGTTATGGAGGATGTGCTTTCCCGTATATGCATGCTTGTCACTAACCTTGAGTTGAATGTCATTGGTTTTGAGCATATTAAAGACTTGTATGAACATGATCCCACATTCGCCCTACCTTATGCCAAGTGTTTGATGCATACTTCTTGGGATCGATACTACATCAAAGATGGATATCTTATGAGAGCTAACAAACTTTGCATCCCCGAGTCCTCTTTTCGTTTGTTTCTTTTGCAGGAATCTCATGGAGGCGGACTCATGGGACACTTTGGACGCGACAAGACATTTGCTACGCTCTCCAAGAACTACTTTTGGCCCAAGATGCATCGCGACGTCAATCGCTTCACCAACCGTTGTTCTACATGTCACAAAGCTAAGTCTAAAGCCCAATCTCATGGCCTCTATATGCCACTTCCAATTCCATATCAACCATGGGAAGATATTAGCATGGACTTTGTGCTTGGTTTTCCTAGAACTCGAAATGGCAAGGATTCCGTTTTTGTTGTTGTGGACCGTTTCTCTAAAATGGCTCATTTCATTCCTTGCAACAAGATAGACGATGCTTCACATATTGCAAATTTGTTTTGTAGGGAAATCTTGCGCCTTCATGGAGTGCCAAAGACGATTGTCTCGGACCGCGACGTCAAGTTCTTGAGTTACTTTTGGAAGACCCTATGCGCCAAGCTCGGAATCAAGCTCTTGTTCTCTTCAGCATACCATCCACAAACCGACGGCCAAACGGAGGTCACCAACCGTACGCTCTCCACCCTACTACGCGTGTTGATAAAGAAGAACATCAAGGAGTGGGAAGAGTGCCTACCCATCGCCGAGTACGCCTACAACCGAGCAAGACATTCGACTACCGGCAAGTCCCCCTTCGAGGTTGTCTATGGCTTCAACCCATTGTCCCCATTGGACATTCTACCTCTACCGCTACAAGAGCGCACAAACATGGACGCGAGTGCACGAGCCAACTTCCTCAAGAAGATGCATGAAGATACAAGGAACACCATCGAGTGCCAAGTACAATGACTCGCGACCAAGCTTAACGCCAACAAGCAACCCATGATGTTCCATGTTGGAGATCTTGTGTGGCTACACCTTCGCAAGGATCGCTTCCCCAATGAACGCAAGTCCAAGCTCCTACCACGAGTGGATGGACCCTTCAAGGTGCTTGCATGCTGCAACAATAATGCATACAAGATCGACATCCCACGCGACAAGTACTCCGTGAGCGACATCTTCAACATCAAAGATCTCTCCTCGTACCATGGTGAAGAGGATTTTGATCCGAGGTCGGATCTTTCCCAAGGGAGGGGAGATGATGCGGAGCATCCCATGATCATCCCCATGGACCTACCATCGTCGCATCAAGAGCGAAGAGGACCCATGACACGAGCACGAGCCAGAGCTCTCGAGAACGAGGTGACTTCTTTCCTTAGTGATATCACATATGATCCACTCGAGACATGGTTACTACCTAAGTCCGATATGCTATGCATGATCAGGTGTCAAGAGGAGCCTCCTGAAGATGCACGTGAAGACGGACAAGCCACCAAGTCCACGGATGAAGAGAACCAACGGAAACGGGCAAGTTCTCCTTCCAGGCCCCGGACATCCGGCCAAGACCCCGGACATCCGGCCCCTGGAGATGCCACCACAGCAGCCGCAGCCCAGCCAGAAAAGCTACAGGGCCCGGACATCCAGACCCGTGCCCCGGACATCCGGCCTCCCCCGAAGCCCCGGAAATCCGGCCCTCTACCCAAAAATCCGGCCTCGTCTATCCAGAGACCGCAGAAGTCTTCACCGCCAGCCCGGACATCCGCCCCCCAACCCGGACATCCGGCCACTCCTGAAGCCCCGGACATCCGGCCCGACGCCCGGACATCCGGCCTCGCCTGTCTGTGAACAGTGAAGGGCCGAAGCCCATGTACCCTCTTGCCCCCCTAGACTATATATACTTCATCCCCTTCCTCTTTCTAGGGTTAGCGTTGTGATAGCTCATTTGTGAGATAGAGCCTCGCTCATCCATATCGGATCTACTCCTTGAGAGAGACCGCGGCCCCTCTTCGGAGAAGACCCCCCTTGGATTCAAGACCCCCTCTTGGGTGGCCCCCATCAAGACCTCCTTCTAGGAGAAGAACCGGTTACTTTGTATCGTCCTTTGTTGACCTTGGATCATCGTGTATCTCTTTGTGTTATTGGATCTAGCACATGTGTAATCGAATCTTGTTGGTTTGAGTGATTCTCTCGTGTTTCCCCTCGTGAATCCCCTCGTGTTCTTCGTGTTTCTCTTTGGGATCCGCTCCTTTCGTGAAAGATCGGCCATCTAGGGTTTCACCCTGACTTCACAAGGACCAACTATAAATAAAGAGATGGAAAGGATAGAACCAGTTGCTCATTGAAGACAATGATTTGTTGGACTAGTTCCAGTTGCTGTGACAACTATACGCCTGGTTAGGGAGGCTGAGATTTAACTCAAAAGACCGTGTCTTCACCTTATTCCCCTTGAGCTAAGGACACCCAGTCCTCGCCCAATCACTCTGGTAAGTCTTCAAGGGAGACTTCCAAACCTTCATAGACTTCGTTCACCGGCTATCCACAATGACTCTTGGATGCTCAGAACGCGACGCCTAACCGGCTGGAGGATTCACAGTCCTCAAGTGTAACAAGTCTTCAGATCACACAGATAGGAAGACTTCAGTGATGCCTAACACTCTTTGGCTCTAGGTGTTTAGGGCTTTGTCCTCGCAAGGATTTCTCTCTCAAAGGCTTCGAGGTGGGTTGCTCTCAAATGACAAAAGTCGTGCACTAACTCAGAGCAGCCAACCAATTTATGGTGTAGGGGGTGGGCTATTTATAGCCACTAGGCAACCCGACTTGATTTGTCTGAAATGACCCCGGGTCACTAAGGAACTGACATGTGTTCCAATGGTCAGATTTCAAACACACGTGACAACTTTACTTGGGATACAAGTAAAGCCGACTCATCCACCTCTGGATAAGATTTGCTCTCATTGTCTTCGCTCGGAAACATTGTATTTTGGTTAAGCATCGCTTCAGTCACTCTGACTTTGTTCACTGGGACCCCACTTAACAGTACGGTGGTTCCTATGACTCAACAAAAAAGAAAAGGAAACAATGAAACAGCTAAGTCTTCACGCTCAATAGTCTTCATACATTTTTAGGGGTCATCTCCGGTAGGAAAACCGAATCAATGAGGGACTACTACCTGTGTTATCCTCCAATTCTCACAAACACATTAGTCCCTCAACCAGGTTTGTCGTCAATACTCCAAAACCAACTAGGGGTGGCACTAGATGCACTTACAATCTCCCCCTTTTTGGTGATTGATGACAAACTGGTTGAAGTTTTCAATGGGGATAAAAGTATGTGAAATTGTAAAGGATTTAGGTGTTGTCTTCGTAAGTAGCAGGAAGGCTCCCCCTGAAGATGTGCATATAAGTATTTTTCTTTTGAATGCAAATGCACATGGCAGGTTGTACTTGCGGAGCTCCTCTTCTACTTATGAAGATAATTCATCATGCATGAAAGGATATAACAAAGATAATGACATGCATAATGAGAAATGGACGTCTGCAAAATGACTTCCTGCGGAATTTATCGTCGCACATGCGGAATTTATCATCGCATCACATAGTGTCGAAAAGGTAGCAGACGACCATCAAGTTTAAGTGTTACAACTCAAAACAAACCAAATGTTTCAAAAGCGAGAGTTGTAAGAACTTGGCAAATGTAGCAAAAGTAAAGCAACCACCCATATGGACCCGCTTGAAGACTATCAACTCATATGATTCTCCCCCTTTTGTCAGTAATGACCAAAAATGTTTGAAGACATAGAGCTTCTACTCGTTCCCATGAGGAGTAGGTGAAGCAGCAGGGTCGTCGTTGAGGTTCGGTGGTGCAGAAGAACTTGGTGCAGTATCGACATGCGCTGAAGTTGGAGGTGGTGAAGTAGCGTCATCTTGATCATCTATGACTCTGGAATTCACCGTTGCAGATGAGGAGGAATAGTCAGAATCTTCGAGTGAGGGAGTCCGACGTAAGTGAGCATTCCTTGGAGGAGTTGAGTCAAACTTGAATCTCTCTGTGAAGCCATCATCTTGCAGATCAGCTTCAGCACTAAGCAATGTCAAGCTCTTCCAAGACCTCCGACAGGTTTCATGTGTAACAAAGGCATTCTTGGTGGCAAGATTTCGAATGCGATTGATGTCCACCAAGAGGCTTTGCATCTAACGCTTAAGCCAGTCATGATGCTTATCCTATTTCTGATGTAGAGAGACGAGAAGCTCTCGGTCATTGAGAACACGAGATCGCTTCCGAGGCCTTTGGGCAATGGTGCTTGAGTGGCTTCAGTTTGGGTGCGAGGGGCACGTGTGTTGCTAGCCAAGGGGTAAACACGAGAAACGGCCTAAACTCCTTCAATGGGCTGGGTGAAGCTTTGACGATCAACATTGTGAAGATAAACTGGCTCCTTTGCAGGCTCTGGGTAAATAGCTTCAACAAACAGATCAACCTCTGGCAAGAATACGAGATGATTGCGCGCAGACGGCTGATAGTTGAAGGCAGAGTGAAGCTTGATAAGACGCATTACCCATGGAGCATAGAACTTCAGACCAAAGATGTCGGAGCCAGATGCAGCCAACTGCCTGATGAAGAAGTCTTGAGCATTGAAGTTGATGCCATTGAAGATATAGAAAACCAAAGTCTTCATTGCTCCTTCAAGCTTCGCTGCAGATGAATGTCCTTTGACAGGCCATAGAGTTTTCCTGATGATATGGTAAATGGTGCGGGGTAGATACTCTAGGTCTTCGACAAAGAATTCCATTGGGTATTCAGCGTCGCGTGGCAGAGGCTTCATCATGCTCAGCATTTGGCTCATGTTAGGCTCTGACTTCTGGAAAATGCTCTCCAAAGCATTCTGGTGTTGCTGACAACCTGGTTCATAATATTCGCCAGGCGTGGGCAGGGCTGTAAGCTCAATGATGTCTTGGGCTTTAGCTTCATGATGGACATCGCCCGTCATCCACTCAAGGATCCAAGTCTTCGGATCCCTGTTGTATCCACGAATGTGGAGGGTAGCATAGAATTAAAGCAGAAGTTCTTCATTCCAGTGTTCCTTGGCAGTCACAAAGTTGAGCAGACCCGCATCACGGAAGCAGTCAAGAGCTTCTTCAAGGCAAGGCAATCCAGCAATGGCTTCGCAGTCTAGACGCATATGGGGGAAGATGCGCCCCTGATTGTACAAGATGCAAGAATAGTAGCTGCACTGCTGATAACTCCAAAATTGATCTGAGGAGGTTCTTGGCCTTGTGTAGGGGTTCTTGTCACTGTCAAAGAATGTGTTGTGTGCCTTGAATCCATTCAGATTAAACTATCTTGGTGACATTGAAGTACCTGGAAACCGTGGTAGCCTTGGCTTTGGCTTCTGGACCTGAGGCCTGTGCTCCACATGATAGTCAAATTGAGGTCCGGGAGCAGGCGGAGGAATCAGAATTGGCCAGCGGACGGTAACAAGCTGACCACGATCATATGCTTGCTTGATGGTGTGTGGCCTGGGAAGTGGTACAGGAGCAGAGGCATTGGCTTCAAGTTGCAGATTTGCATCAGGTGCAGCATTAGCTTCAGGTGCAGTGACATCTGGCACCACATTAGCTTCAGGCGCCACATTAGCTTCAGCCATGACAACGTCATTGACTTCAGTGTTGATGTTGGTGGCCGCATCCGTATTGGTAACCGCCACTTCAGGAGCTGGAGGGTCAGACACGTTCTCCTCGAGAACAACTTCAAGGTTGGACGGGGGTGTAGCAACATGTTCTTCTTCTCTTGGTTCTTCTTCTTGGTCATCGGCTGATGCAGCCGGAATATCTTTAGCCGTTTTGGCTTCAGATTCAGGGATGTTCGCAGTAGGAGCGGCTTCAGGAAAGACTTCGCGTGAAACGGATTGGCGCTCTTCTCCTTCTGGAACACTTGATAAAGTGACCTGTGGCCTTGGTCCTTTGCGAAGCCTGCGAAACGCTGGCGACGCCTGTGGAGATGGAGTTGGTTGGGCCTCAAGGTCTTCATTGTCAATCACCGGAGTGGTGACCTGGGTTGGGGGAGTAACTGGTGTTTCTTCATCACGAGGGGATTCTTGAGGGTGATCAGCCCATGAGTCATCCTGAGCAATTGGTGTCAATGGACGACCAATGTTGATGAGTTCGCTGTTCATGAGAACAGGTGATGATACCAAACTGTGCTCGATCTGAGGAAGGACTTCATCATCTTCAACATTGTCTTGATGACCAATGTCTTCAGCTGCGGTGGGGTCAACAGCTGGAATGTCTTCAACTACTGGAGCCTCTGTGGAAGCAGGCTCATGAATGATGAATTGGCGCTCATGATGTTCAGACACAGGACGAGCCACTGAGATTGGCTCGACAACAAGGGGCTCTATGGGAGCAGCCCGGTCTCTCTTCTTTGTCTTTCGCTTCTTGATCGGTGGAGCATCATCAGTGGTGGCTTTGGACTTGCGCTTTCTGGCTTCGGCTTCAGCTGCTCTAGTTTTCTGGTACTCTGAAGCCACTGTGGGGACCTTAGGCTTCGAGCCTGTCATACTGTCCGGGAAGACAATGCGAGGTTCTTCCTGCCTTGATGCTTTTGGTTGGGCCACAGCAGGCTTCTTCTTCTTCTTGGCAGCCATTCTAGGGTCGATGCCTGGTCGCCCCAAAGCCTTGCGCTTTTCAGCTTCATTGTAGCCTTGAACACATTTGGCAGCAAGATTCTTCATGCGCTCACGATAACCTTTTGCTTCTTCTCGTTTCCTGTGGAATGCCTCCTTGAGCTCATGCATCATGACCTTGAAGTTTTGAATGTCTTCAACATCGAGCTTGGCCATGTGCTTCTTGAACTGAGCCTTTTCATAATCAATCTTGTGCTTCAGCTCAACAATCTTCTGTGCAAGAGCCAACTCAGGAGCAATGGCTCCATGGAAAGAGACGCTGAGGCCAATTGGGAGTTGAAGGTCATCAAAACTGAGATCTGGGCTGTCAAACCACTCATCAATAAACTTGTACAAGATTTCCACATCAAAGAGGGGAAGATCATTGAAGATTTCCGCCTCTTGCTTACTCTTTATCAATTGCTCAAGAGCATCATCACCAAGATCGTCGTCGCTAGACAGATCAATGGCGTCATTCTCGTTTCTCAAAACAGCAGCAGGGGTCAATGCTTGACCTGTTGGTTGCATGGGCTTCTTCAACTTGTCAGACTTGGAGATGCGAGAGAGATCTTCAGACTGCACACTGGCTTCAGGAGGTGCAGTGGCCAAAGGCTTCGCCTGTGAGACCTTTGGTGCGGAGGAGGGCTTTGAAGCCTTTGGTTTCTTTTGCTTCACTGGCTTCGGTGGTGCAGGCGCTTCGTCAGATTCAGCGTCATCTACAGAGTGATCCATAGCTGCCCCTTGAACCTGAATTTGAGTGATGAGACCTTCTAAGTTGTAGAAGGGCCCAACAAGATTGGGGTCAGCTTCGCGTGTGCCATCGACACGTGGCGCAGAGGGGCCTGGGTTGAAGTCTAATCCCAAAGACTTCTTGTTTTCCTTGGCCGAGTTCTTTACAAACTGATAGTTGCGCTTGAACAGATTGTCTTCTCGACACCATAGCAATGACGATGGGTCGGCATCAGTAGGTTGTGGCCCTCAGACCATGCAAGGGTAAAATCCTTGAGCAATGGCTTTAGTTCTGGTCTTGGGTTGAAGGTTTTTATGGAGAATATCTCCCCAAGGACGCGTGATAGCATTCTATTCAGCATACTCCTTGGTGACGAATCTGTACTTGAACCATTGCTCGGCCCAGTATCTTCGAATCCATTGGATTCGTGTCTTGCGCTGACCATAGCTTTCTTTGGGGTCAGTTTTGTATAGTTCATAGAGATCTTCGGGGAGGTCCATTGATGTACCCCCACGGCGTTGTCTGCCACCCTTCCTTGCTGATTTCTCTGTTGCCATGAAGTTTAGACTGAAAGGCTTCAACAGTGTCAAAGTCTTCTGTCTGCTAGTCAGACAGGAACTGGCTTCAGGAGAATTTATGTGATGTTGTAAGAACTCTGCAAATGAATGCAGACTATGAGAACCAAGGGATTCTCCCACGGACATGTACCTGTGACAGCATTAGAGATGCGAGGGAAGGGGAAGAGGTCATATGCATTCTTAGAAGATTTTGAAGATAAATCAGTTTAGAAGACATTGACCTCATAGTGCGAAGACATTCACTCATATGTAGAGAGTTGGTTCCAGATTTGTACGAATCCACGAATAAGTACAAGTGAGGAATCTAACTACTTTGTGAAGCATAAGTGAACATACTAGGCATGCTATGAGATGCAGAACAGGATAGATCCAACTTTGTAGCAACAGAAACCACTTGTGGTTGAAAAGGATGAATCTATCGGATCAAAAAGACTGTAAAAGAGTTTTTGTTTACCACTCGAGGAACTGCTAGACGGAGTAGGAGATGAGGCCGAGCAGTTCGATCTTCCGTGCCCTAACTTGGCGACGAAGGACACCTACGATGACGGTAGAGAAGACGATGTCCGTGGCCGGCGTGATGACGACGTCGGTGAGGTCGCGGCAGCCAAGCGCTTCGTCGCCGGCGTCGTCGAGGGCTAGCGGTGGCGCTAGGGTTTGTGCGAGGAAGAGAAGTGGAAGAAGAGATAATGACTGGGGTGTGGTGAGTATTTATAAGGACAGGGACGGTGCAGCGTTATTACACAGGTGCCCCTGGCGGTTCACATCTGAAGGACACGTGGCGATCATGCAACTTATTGGAGGTTGTTCCATGTTCCCACATACGCCTGGGTTGTCGGGTGGTCGTTCCCGCTTCTCCGGGTTTCAGGCAAAAAGGATTGAGCATTTAAAACAGATTTGATGTTTGTCTCTGTATCTTCTGCTGACAAGGACGCAGCGAAGACATTTGACAGTTTCAATAGAATGCATATGATTTGGATAGATAGATTTGAGACGGGAGCATAGAAAGGTTAGGGTCCGATCACATTCACTTAGTTCAAAAGATTCAACGAGAAGACATAGCTATAAGTGAATGTTGTAGAGGACAGAACGCAATCATATGAGTATATCTGAATAAGACCAAATCAATATAGTGAAGATAACGCCAACAGAAAATACTCCAAATGCGAAGACTTCACAAATGTAACGCCAACAGAAAATACTCCAAACAAAGGTTTGGTGGTGGAGTTACCCACCGTATGCGAAGTATTAGACCCAGACACGACGCACAATTATTGTGGTGCTCCAAAGTCAAATTCCGTGATAATGTATTCACACTTAGAGTGTAAGTCTTCATTAGTTGAAGATATACGTTGCTTCGTGTGTTGCACATCTAAGACATCAACATGCATAAGTGTTAGGATGTGTGCATGATCACATGACATTTGAGGATTCCAAGATATTTAGCTCACATCGCAACTTGCAAAACCTTTTCTCATCCAAGGGCTTTGTGAAGATATCTGCCAGTTGCTCTTCAGTGTTGACGTGAATGATATCAATATCTTCCTTCATGACATGATCTCTGAGAAAGTGATGACGGATCTGAATGTGCTTTGTCTTCGAGTGCTGAACTGGGTTGTTGGCGATCTTGATGGCGCTTTCATTGTCGCAGTAGAGTGGCACTTGCTTCAGATGAATGCCATAGTCTTTGAGTGTTTGCTTCATCCATAGAAGCTGAGCGCAGCAAGATCCAACAGCAATGTATTCAGATTCAGCAGTGGAGAGAGATACATAGTTCTACTTCTTTGAAGACCAACACACAAGTGATCGTCCCAGAAAGTGACATGTGCCTGATGTAGACTTGCGATCCACTTTCTCACCAGCATAATCAACATCCAAGAATCCAATTAGATCAAACTCTGAGCCCTTTGGATACTGAAAGTGCAACTATCCCTGGGTGGTTTTGGTAATTCCTAACAACATATAGCTCATTGAGCTAACATTATTCCAAGATTAATATTTTAGGAATAGCTCAATGAATGGCATGGCATGGATGAGGAAAGTGGATCCCTCAAAATTCTAAGGACAAAAAGTTTGGCTCAAGCTTGAAGCTCAAGACTCTACATTTTATATTTTAGTGATCCAAGATCACATTGAGTCTATAGGAAAAGCCAATACTATCAAGGAGGGATGAGGTGTTGCTTAATGGCTTGCTTGCTCAAAATGCTTAGTGATATGCTCCAAAACCCTCAACTACCTTCCCACATCCACATATGACCTAAACCAAAAGTCAAACTCGGCCCCACCGATTCTTTCTATCCGGCGCCACCGAGTTTCAAATGTCATAGCCACTGCCACAAACCCTAGGCAAATCGGTCTCACCGATAGGGATCTTGGTATCACCGAGATGGGATTGTAATCTCTCTGTTTCCCTTTGTAACGTTTCGGTCTTACCGAGATGAGTGATCGGTCCCACCGAGATTGCAATGTAAACTCTCTGTTTCCCTTTTGTAACACTTCGGTCTCACCGAGATGAGCGAATCGGTCCCACCGAGTTTACCTGACCAACTCTCTGGTTAGCTTATTACCAAAATCGGTCCTACCGAGTTTGTGTAATTGGTCACACCGAGATTACGTTATGCCCTAACCCTAACCATATCGGTCCTACCGAGTTGCATCTCAGTCCCACCGAAAATCCTAACGGTCACTAGGTTTGCTGAATCGGTCCGACCGAGTTTAACCATTCGGTCCCACCGAGTTTGGCAAATTGTGTGTAATGGTTAGATTTTGTGTGGAGGCTATATATACCCCTCCACCCACTCTTCATTCGTGGAGAGAGCCATCAAAACATACCTACACTTCCAATACACATTTTCTGAGAGAGAACCACCTACACTTGTGTTGAGGTCAAGATATTCCATTCCAACCATATGAATCTTGATCTCTAGCCTTCCCCAAGTTGCTTTCCACTCAAATCTTCTTTCCACCAAATCCAAATCCCGTGAGAGAGAGTTGAGTGTTGGGGAGACTATCATTTGAAGCACAAGATCAAGGAGTTCATCATCAACACACCATTTGTTACTTCTTGGAGAGTGGTGCCTCCTAGATTGGCTAGGTGTCACTTGGGAGCCTCCGACAAGATTGTGGAGTTGAACCAAGGAGTTTGTAAGGACAAGGAGATCGCCTACTTCGTGAAGATCTACCGCTAGTGAGGCAAGTCCTTCGTGGGCGACGGCCGTGATGGAATAGACAAGGTTGCTTCTTCGTGGACCCTTCGTGGGTGGAGCCCTCCGTGGACTCGCGCAACCGTTACCCTCCGTGGGTTGAAGTCTCCATCAACGTGGATGTACGATAGCACCACCTATCGGAACCACGACAAAAACATCCGTGTCTCCAATTGCGTTTGAATCCTCCAAACCCTTCCCGTTACATTCTTGCAAGTTGCATGCTTTACTTTTCGCTGCTCATATACTCTTTTGCATGCTTGCTTGAATTGTGTGGAGATTGCTTGACTTGTACTAAGATAGCTAAAATCTGCCAAGAACTAAAATTGGGAAAAGGCTAGATTTTTATTTGGTCAAGTAGTCTAATCACCCCCCTCTAGACATACTTTCGATCCTACAGATACCATAATCCTAGTGTTGGGGTGTAAGCCAAATATCGAAGAATTCGCTTCACAGCTAAGTGATGTGATTCCTTTGGTGCCGCTTGGAATCGGGCACACATGCAAACACTAAGCATGATATCTGGCCTAGATGCACATAAATAAAGTAAAGAACCAATCATGGAGCGGTATACCTTTTGATCGAACTCTTTACCATTGGTGTCAGAATCCAGATGACTCTTGGTAGGCATTGGCGTCGTATAACCTCTGCAGTCTTGCATTCCAAACTTCTTTAGGCAATCTTTGAGGTATTTCTCTTGAGATATGAAGATGCCATTTCGTTGCTGCCGTATTTGAAGACCAAGGAAGAACTTCAGCTCACCCATCATGGACATCTGATATTGCTCTTGCATCATGTATCCAAACTTATCACTGTATTTCTGATTAGTGCAGCCGAAGATAATGTCATATATTTGGCACACAAACCGTTCACCATCATATGTCTTCGTGAAGAGTGTGGGATCCAGGGAACCAGGTTTGAAGCCTTTTCTCTTCAGGAAGTCTTTGAGTGTGTCATACCAAGCACGAGGGGCTTGTTTGAGGCCTTACAATGCCTTGTTGAGCTTGTAAACCATGACAGGATGTTTTGGATCTTCAAAACTAGGCGGTTGTGCAACATACACTTCTTCTTCAATCTTGCCATTGAGAAAGGCGCTCTTCACATCCATTTGATACAGAAGGATGTTATGATGATTTGCATAGGATAGCAGTATGCGTATAGCTTCAAGCCTAGCCACAGGAGCAAATGTTTCACCGAAGTCAATTCCTTCAACTTGAGTGTATCCTTGAGCAACGAGACGAGCCTTGTTTCTGACAACTTGACCATGCTCATCTTGCTTGTTGCGATATATCCATTTAGTGCCTATGATATTGTGTTTACGAGGATCAAGATGCTTGACCAGTTCCCATACGTTATTCAACTCGAACTGTTGAAGCTCTTCTTGCATAGCTTGAATCCATTTAGGTTCCATGAAGGCTTCATCAACTTTCTTGGGTTCAGATATTGAGACGAATGCAAAATGCCCACAGAAATTTGCTAATTGTGTTGCCCTTGAACGAGTGAGTGGACCAGGTGCATTGATGCTATAAATTATCTGCTCAATCTTTACTTCATTTGCAACACGAGGATGAACTGGACGAAGATTTTTCTCTTCCTGATCATTGTCATCGTTTGAAGGATTGTCTTCAAGTTGATTAGGTGCAGAGATGATAAGTTCCTCTTCAGGTTGTACTTCAGACGGTATGATTTCTCCAGTTCCCATAAGCTTGATGGATTCACTGGGTGGAATTTCATCTAGCACATTTGGCAGGTGCTCTCTTTGCAAGCCGTTAGTCTCATCAAACCGCACATCCACAGTTTCAACCACTTTATAGTGAAAGAGGTTGAAGACTCTGTAGGAGTGCGAATCGTTTCCGTAACCAAGCATAAAACCTTCATGTGCTTTCGGTGCAAATTTTGAAGTGTGATGTGGATCCTTGATCCAGCACCTAGCACCAAATACTCTGAAATAACTCACATTTGTCTTCTTACCAGTGAGGAGTTCATAGGATGTTTTCTTCAGAAGCTTGTGAAGATAAACACGGTTGATGACATGGCATGTAATATCAATAGCTTCAGGCCAGAACTTTCTTGGTGTCTTGTATTCATCGAGCATCGTCCGAGCCATCTCAATTAGTGTTCTGTTCTTGCGTTCCACGATGCCATTCTGCTGCGGCGTGTACGGAGCTGAGAACTCATGAGTGATGCCCAATGTATCGAGATAAGTGTCGAGGCCGATGTTCTTGAATTCAGTGCCATTGTCACTTCTGATGTGCTTGATCTTGACGCCATAGTTGTTCATGCCTCGATTGGCGAAGCGTCTGAAGACATCCTGCACTTTAGTCTTGTAGAGGATTATATGCACCCATGTGTATCTTGAATAATCATCAACAATGACGAAGCCATAGAGACAAGTAGTAGTAAGGGTAGAGTAGTGAGTAGGGCCGAAGAGGTCCATGTGCAGCAGTTCGAAGGGTTGAGTCATTGTCATGATTGTCTTCGAGGGATGCTTGGCCCTCGTCATCTTTCCAGCTTCGTAGGCACTGCATAAGTGACACTTCTTGAACTTGAAGCCCTCGATGCCTATGACGTGCTTCTTCTTTGCAAAAGTATGCAAGTTCCTCATGCCAGCATGCCCTAGCCTCCGATGCCAGAGCCAGCATTCTGAAGCTTTTGCAAGAAGACATATGGCAAGCTGTGGTCCTGCTGAGAAATCTACCATGTACAAATCATCTTTCTGATACCCTTCAAAGACCAGAGACTTGTCAGATTCCATTAGAACAAGGCAACGATATTTTCCAAATATCACAATCATGTTCAAATCGCAAAGCATTGAGACAGACATTAAGTTGAAACCAAGGGATTCAACAAGCATCACTTTATCCATGTGCTGATCCTTTGAGATTGCAACTCTACCTAGACCCAATACCTTGCTTTTACCAGTATTAGCAAATGTGATGTGACTTTTGTCAGATGGATGTAGGGTTGAGTCCATGAGAAGACTTCGTTTGCCAGTCATGTGATTAGTACATCCACTGTCAATAATCCATTCTGAAGCAGCTGGTGTCATACCCTACAGTGCAGTTAGGGGGATAAGCTTCACGAAGAGCATTGTGAAGCATAAACATTTGACGAGCAAGAGGATTATTAAAGCTTAGATCGAGGTTAGGACTGATAGGACAAGTAGCAAACGACTCAGGAACAAAATACATAATAAGACCATTTGGGCATTTGATCTTGCGCCCTACAAGATGTTCTAGGTCCCCAGCAATAGCTTCAGACACATCTGATTTTCGGCTGGAGACCTTTCCCTACAAAAGAGAGTTAAGTTTTCTTAGCCACCCACATCTTCAAGGGTGGCTTCGAAGAAATGAGTCTAAGTGCAGCATCTGAGAACTTTGGCTTTGGAGCCCTAGCAAATAGTCTTGCAGGTGGAGAATAGTACTCATAAGAATAAGCAGAGTAGTTCTGGGTCTTATGAACATGGCAGTTTGATGAAACACACTCATATTCATAGGCATGAGTATGGTTTCCCTGCAAAACATTTGTGTTAGTGCGACTGAGGTGAGTCCTCTGTCTGTATGAAGCCTTTGGACCAAATGAAGCCTGTGGCCTAGGGTTTGTCTTCTTCCCTTGTGGTGTCATGATGACATTCATATGAAGATTCTCCAGACACATTTTC